>NC_056739.1:425056641-425319141 GCF_019279795.1 Protopterus annectens
CTTACTGTGAGGTGATAAGCTAACCAATGCACCACTGTGCTGCCTAGCTATAAAGACTAGTCTGCTGGAGTTTTTCAATTGTTAAATGCTATTCATCATCATTGTAACATTGTGTATAGAACTTTAATAATACTCTTATATGTATGTGCTTACTTGTGTGAGTAAATCTCAGTATTGTAATTGATAAAGTATACTTAAGTAAAAGTAATGCATTACTTTAGTTAGTAACTAGTAATAGTAATATATTACTCTTCTAGAAAAGTAATACGTAATAGTAATATATTACTTTCACTGAAAAGTAACTAGTAATAGTAACTTATCACATTTATAAGTAACTAGCACAACACTGTCAGTTTTTATTCCTATTTGTATATACTGTATTGCTGGCCCTTCATCATTCTTAGATACTTATATACCTCTTGTTCAAGTCCCTTTATGTCACATTCCTCTCCCATGTTGATATTCTGTTGATGCTTTGCCCCACTCCACCTTCGTAATGCCTGCTAATCCTAAAACTGCCCCTTCCCCTAACCCTGACATGCAGCTTACCTTACAAAAGTCCTTTCTATAACACTAATAGTATACAGGACATTTGGGACATTCACCATGTACACATACACACACACACATACAAGTAAATCTATCCCCTTATGTAACCCTCACCCTAACTCCAAAACACACACACACTTGCACACAGACTTGCAGCCCCACCACTTAACTTCGTCAACCAACTGCAAGTTACCCATAACAGCATTCTCGTAAATGGCCTTCACTCAACACATATGGCAGTATGTGTTGCACACATGAGTGATGACTAAATGAACTATAAAAATGTAACCTTGGAGCTGCAGTGGTTATAATAGTTATACATCCTTTTTCTGCATAAATATTGCACCATATTGGATCTATCTCCTTTCCAAGGCAATGCTTCCCTCATAAGAATTTCAACAGCTTCTGTTTTTTGTTCTTCTTGTAGGATTTCCTCAGTCACATCTTTTTCTAGATGGACTAATATTTCGTTATCTAGGTATTTTCTTGTTCTGATCTGTTTAATTAATGATCTTAAATCTGTAGCTTTTAACGATTTTTTTTTTTTCCTGTTGCAAGTATTTTTTTTTTCTTCCCTCTAACTTCTTACTTGTTACTGCTATATACTTCCTGTGTGAAATTCAGGATTTGTGGCATAACAGAAACAATACATAATCTCTTAACCTCAGCAGTCTGCTTCTTTCTACCACAAGTCTAGCACTGAACTAAGACACTTTCTGTGTTCTGAGGATTGTACACTGCCCTTTGTTTTCCAGCTGTGGCACCCCTACTTACAGAAGAAGTGGGCTCTTTTTTATCCTGGGACTTGTATACTTATTCTTTTTTTTTTCTTAAATCACTTTTCTCCATTGTTTATAAAAGTGAGTTTATATATCAGTATTGTCTTGGTGAAATTTTGTAAAACATGGTCTACCATATAAAGGTACTCACCAAGGCTTTAGGACAAAATGAGCTCTAGCAATAAAACTGTCAATTTCTTTGGTGATTCTATGTCTCTTTTAGGACCCCCTAACGATGGTCTGGTAATCACAGAAACAAGAATTTGGAGTAAAGTAATTGTTGCCCTTACCCATTTCATGCTTTTTTAGGCCGAGACTGCACGTGTGACATTCCAACTTGGAACATATTAAGATGGCCCTACTTAATGCCAGGAATCTTACTAAAAATGCTTCAGATGGAGGTCCTTCTACCACTCAGTGACATTCATATATATAATTATGTAGTAAGAGAGACATTATTTAAAAGTAATGAAATAATGCCTCTGTTTGTAGAGTTTATCTTTTATCAAGTATATAGAACTATGGGCAAATGTGTGTGGGGGGGTGCTGGTCTTTATCAGAGACCCCCGAAGATCAAGGTAGATTTCACATGATAACTATTCTTGACATTTTGGAAATCCAAGTCACTGTAAACAAAATAAACTACCTCTTCATAGCTGTTTATGAATCACCCGCCATACCTTTCACACATCAAGACAACTGCCTTAATGCCATTCATGATATGACTATAAACCCTAACGCATTTATTGTAGGTGACTTGAGACAATAAACTGGCTCACTTACAATGCAAATGGGATAGTCAAGAAAATTTGAAAAAGAAAACCCTATGGTAGAATCTTCTTCTTCTTTCAGCTTTTCCTGGTTAGGGTTAGCCACAGTGGATCACCCTGTCTGCTCATGACTGGCAGTGGAGTTTTACAGTGTCGAGTTGCCAGCTCGGCACCCAACCTTCCACAGAAGGCACACACACACATGCACGCACTCACGCACTCACGCCTAGGGACAATTTAGAGTGTCCAATCCACCTACAGCATGTCTTTGGTATATGGGAGGAAACCAGAGCACCTGGAGGAAACCCACATGACCACAGGGAGGACATGCAGACTCCGCACAGAAGGCACCCCAGCCAAGGATCGAACTGGAGAGTCTCTTGCTGTGAGGTGGCAACGTTAATATTCATATAAAATAAATAATATCTACAATAAAAGAAATTAAATAAATTACAGGCAATTACATATTCCTCATCTTAAGAGAACATTCAAACATGCTAGCAAAGAACTTAGGGCACCAGTAAGAAAACATATGGCTTATTATAAATTCAAAATGGCCATTAGTGAAAAAATAAATTATAAATCATTTTGTAATTGTATTAGAAAGTTAGAAAAAAACAACACAGATCCTTGTTCAGAATAGGTTCACAATGATACCACATACTCAGATAAAAAAAATAACTGATATCCTGGCCAACAAATTTTTATCAGCTTCACTGCATCCACAGTCATGACTGCCCTCCTGAATCCTCAGCTCCTGAAACTTTCTAGAATCACTGTGGAACAAGTCCTCACAGCTGCTTCCAAACAAAAGGCAGCACATCCAGGAGTCTTAATAATATACCAAAGAACTTAATTAGTACTGAGTGTGGCCCATCAGAACTTCTGTTAAACCTCTTAAACATGAGCCTTGCAACAGGCTATGTCCCTGTTCCTGAAGTCTGAAGAACAGCCATCATGGTATCTCTCCATAAGTGAGGTCCAACCACTGACCTTGGTATTTTTACGCCCATTATTCTTACCAGAATTGGTTGTAAAGTCAAGAAACATTGACTTTCTGACCACATACATTTTGACATTGATAATCACTTAGTCCTGAATCCACATCAATTTGGCTTTGACGAAGGTAAGCTATGTCTACTTAACCTTTTAAACTTATATGAAAGGGTAACTCAAGCAGTTGATTGTGGTCAGCTGGTTCACATAGCACATAATGGCCTGCCAAAGGCATTCTATATTATCTCCCATGTAGGCATCTGTAGCAAGCTGGTGAAGCTAAACATCAATCCATATGAAGTAATGCAGCCCACAAACTGGTTGTTGTAAATTACATACCATTTATTTATTTATTTTATTTATTTTTATTTATTTTGCATTTGTTTACTGGGATAGTCCCACTGGATACATGCCCATTTTCAGGGGATGCCCGGGGAGAAAAGCTCCACATAGACAAACTTACATAGATTACACAGAAGTTAGCAAACAATTATAAAAACAAAGTGATTATATACAACGGCTTAGTAGTGTTCCCTAGTAGGGACTCACAATTCTCATGGACAGGCACAATTAAAAGGAGGAGACATCAGACTGGAAACAGAGCTTGGTGACATAGTTACAAGTTATGATAATTGCAGAATAAGAACCATTTGAGTTGCAGGTGCCATCTTGTAGATAAAAAATGTTACAAATGAGGTTCATCAAGGCTCTGTGCTGGGTCCTCTTCCATATGCTTGTATTTCTCTGCTCTACAAACTAGAATCACAGGTTTCCAATTAAAATTTTGTGAGGAATGAAAGCTAGGGGCTGTTATTCAAATATCCACCAAAGTGAAGGTATTCCATGCTGGGCTAGATTATGTGAACAAATGATGGAAGAAAATATTATGTGAACAAATGGTGGAAAAACAATGTCCCCAAACTAAATACTGAAAAAAGGTAGCATAGTTAACTCTGTTAAACTAAATAATTCCTCATTATATTACATCAATAGTATACCCCTTAAGAATGACACATCTGCCCAATTACTAAATATAATGCCTCATTGTGATATGCATTATTGAAACATTTCGCTGAACTGGATAACATGAAAGGTTCCTAAACAAACAGAAAAGTCACAGGCCAAGTCCCTTAGTGATTCAGATCAAATGGCCACCCTCTCTTTATTTTATTTCTTACAGCGTCCTCCTAAATGCTCTGTAGTTGGCTTTTCGGTTCATGAACAAAACGCATGGTTCATCAAATACTTGTACAAATGCCCTCAATCTCTGTCAACAGAGTGCTTTGGTGTGACAGTTTCTTTTCCATGTGTATTCCCCACCTATGGGATAAACTACTCTACATATTAAGCAAATCATCCCCCCCAATCTTGCTACAATCAAAACTAACCTAGGCAATATGATGGGCACACACTTTCTCCCATGTTTTCTCTTGTGTGATCCTCTTTGACACAGGAGGTAACTTGTGATTTTGGGCATTCAGGGTTAGACTGTTAATGATGTGATGACGGATTGCTAGTATCGACCTATGAACTTATTGCTTTGTTTTACTTATTTACTTCATTTTTAATTTTAGATACAAACGCGTCTTTAATGTATGATCTACTGTTACTGCTAGAATGCAATTTCATTTAAAGGAGAGTTTCTGCTTATGGAGTACTACTTAGGGCCAGAATAACACTAGCCTTAAACAGTACACAGTCACTTGATATATTTTAACAAATTACATTTCTTCATTTCAGAATTCCATTTGAAAAAAAGTCAACAAAATTGTTTTGGGCAGATCTTAATAAAAATCACCAACATTCTATACTTTAACTGTTGTAAAAAAAAGATAAAAATGAAGGAAAAATACACTGTGTTATAATGAGCTTTGAGTAGGATTCAGAAAGGACTTACAAACTGTATGACGACTTTCAGATTGTGTAATTAGTGACACTGGATGGTGAATAGGGTTCACATAAACAGTACGAATAGTAATGGGTGATATTCAGAAAGAACATAAACACTGTTTACACAAGTTGCACAGGGATCTTCAGAAAGGAGTCATGCACTCTGTAGATTAGGTACACATTGTGTGGGTGTGGCACACCAGCTTAATGCTGGTACATAAAGGTTCATTGACAGGGTGCTCGTACAATGTGTTCTGCTCTACAAAGTAACATAACACTTCACAGACTGTGCATGTGGGTAAGTGTAACTGATGCATATGAGGGTCACATCCTTGCTACAAAGACAAGAAACACAGAGTTAGAATTTACTGCATTTATGCGAAGCACGGTTTATTTATTTATTTATTTTTGATGGGTTAAGACTTGCAGGTTCAGGTCTTGTACTTACTATAGGAACCTCCGTCAGGATGACTGGTTGTGACAGTATGAATACTATACAACCAGTCTTCTGACTTCTTATTTAGCCAGAGATGATAGATTGTGTACAGATTTGGTACCTTATAAGGAGAAAAAAATCAAGCTGGAGGTTCACAAAATAATAATAATAATAATAATAATAATAATAATAATAGCAGTAATAATAATAATAATAATAGTAATAATAGTAATAATAATAAACTGAACAAAAAGAAAAAGAATATGATGCTCGATAAAAGGAATAAACCCTTTTGTCAATAGGAAAAAAAGGGAGGAAAGAAGGAAATAAAGGACATGATGCCAGCGTATAGCACAGCAATGGAACTGAATGATACTGCAAGTTTAAGGGAGGAAGAAGGAGACACCGTTTGGAAACTGAAGGCACTAAAGTCAGCCTTGATGTTAGAAAGTACTTTTTTCATGAAAAAAAGCATGGATAGATGAAGGGAAGTTGTGAACTCTTAGTCCAGAAATATATGGAAATACACCTTGCATAAGTGGTTGACATGTAAGGACATGGGTATGACAGTTACAGGGTGCTCGATGCATATAATAGGGAAGACTGGAAAGGCAGTCTTGCCTTTTTCTACATCTCCAATATGTTATGTAATACAAAGTCTGACAAGCCTTATCTGCAAGGCCATGGAGCGTATTATCATGGAACTTATAAACAAAGACATTGGCAACCTTCAAACACTGGACCCCACCCAGTTTGGGTTCGTGAAGGGCCAATCTTGTCTCCTGAACCTGATTGACTTCTTTGAATCAGTCTCCAGAGCCATGGACAAGTGTAAGGTGGTCCACACAGCCTATCTAGACCTTGCCAAATCCTTTGACACCATCCCCCACTCTGGAATCATAGATAAACTTACTAAGTTGGGCATTAATCCCTATGTCACCCAATGGGTTGCTAAATGGCTTACTGATAGAACCCACACTGTAAAAGTAGCCAACTCCAAATCCAGTTCCAGACAAGTGACAAGTGGAGTACCTCAGGGTTCAGTCCTGGGGCCGCTCTTGTTTGGCATCTACTTCTCTGAAGTACAGGTCAACACTAAGGGACTCTGGCTAACAAAGTTTGCAGATGACTGCAAACTGGGAGCCATTATTGAATCCCCAAATGATGTGGATACTCTACAAAAGGGCCTTACAGAAACAGATGCTTGGTGCCAAAGCCATGGGCTCAAGCTCAATGCCAAGAAATGTATTGTTATCCCCTTTGGGAAAAAACATGTAACCATGAATTACCATATAGGTGGCAGTACACTAAACACAGAAAGTGTGATAAGAGACTTAGGGACACAGGTGGACAGTGGTCTCACCTTCGATAACCACATCGCCACAACAGTCAGGAAATCCTTCTATGTGGCACACCTCATCACGAAGGGCTTTTCATCCAGAAAAAAGGAGGTCATGGTCCCACTGTACTCATCCCTCATTAGACCCATTATAGAATACAATGCC
The DNA here is from genome assembly GCF_019279795.1 of Protopterus annectens. Lineage (NCBI taxonomy): Eukaryota > Metazoa > Chordata > Ceratodontiformes > Protopteridae > Protopterus > Protopterus annectens. The sequence continues at coordinate 425,063,567 of NC_056739.1, forward strand.
CCATTTGGTATGTACCTCTCAAGACATCTGCAACAACTGGAAAGGCCTCAGAAATACATCACTAAAAGAATCACAGGCCTAAAGCAGATGCCCTACGCTGACCACCTTAAAAAACTCCAGCTATACTCTGTCGCATATCGTCTACTCAGAGGCGATCTCTGCTTAACATACAAGGCCATGTCAAACCCAGAGCTGTTGGACATGCTACACTTAAAGAAATCCCAATCCCTCAGAGCTACACGCTCCAGGGATCTAAACCTTGTCATCACAATAAACAAAACATGCTGGAGGGATAGGTTCCTGACCCAGAGACTCCCCAGACTCTGGAATAGATTGCCTATACATGTCAAGCAGAGTGCCTCTTTGGACCTCTTCAAGAGGAACCTTGACGATTGGATGGGAGAAAGGAAATTCACCCCAGGGATCACGTCAGTCGCCCTGCTAGACAGGGGTCCAGGAAAGTAAATAATGTGGGAAGAAATAGCCAGGGAATTCTTATGGCTAGGCTTGTATAGGCCCTAGGGCTGATAGCCTAGTACCAACCTATGAACCTATGAACCTATGGTATCAGATGAACACTGATGCTACTTTCACCATTTCATAAGGACACTAAAACAAGGCTGGGGGTGTACATGGTGTAGACAGTACTGCCTGGCCTTCCCTACCTGACAATGGTGTTGTGTATATAATAATATCCATAATAAATACACATAACCCCTCCCCCCTATCCCTGTGAGCTGCAGCTTACATATTTGTCTCATGCACTTAGGCTGCTATGTTGCAAAGCACTAAACCACTGCAATAAAGCAAGGAAGGCAGTAAAACAGGGAAAAGCCTGAAGGAAAAGCTAGATAGATCAATACTGAAAGGTGACCTCAGGCAGCCTAGAAAAGCAGTGTGTCAAGTATAATGTTCAGTCAGTCATATACCTGGAGGCAGCTGGATGACAGCAACATTCTGGACATCGAGAGAAGAGAGGGCAGCTTACAGTCTGTGGTTGTTGTTGTGTCTTCCGGCTTTTCCCAGTTAGGGGTCGCCACAGCAGAACTCCGGTCCGCTAATGATTGGCAGTAGATTTTTACGTGCAGAGTTGGAGCCCTGACGCACAACGTTCAACGAAGGTATGCCCATTCACACATGTCACCACACAGAAGATGCTTTAGCTGAGAATCGAACAGGACAACGTCTTACTGTGAGGCGACAATGCTACCGCAGCACCACCACAGTCTGTGGTAATAAGGAGAAAAAATGAGTTGTTGCATTATCAGTGAACTATCACAAAAATTGGCAAATGTTCTGAGAAGAAGGCAACCATTTATTTTTCTAGCACTTGTTCACTTGTTAACTAGATGCCTGTGGGATTGTAGTAGAGTAATTTACTTTTAATTATTACTGATGACGAATCACAGTTTATGATGAGAAATAGGTAACATTACAAAACACTCGCTGCCTGAATCTTCGATGTACATTTCAATGTCAAATTTCTAAAGTAAAACTATATGTAAATGATACAAACAGTATCATCAAGGCATATCAGTGTAGAATATAATGTAAAAACTTGAAATTCATGAGACAGACAATTCAAAGTTAATGCACAATGCTCTCAAATAACTTATCAGTAGCTTAAGCAGAAATAAGTTTCCCTGAAAGACTGGATGCATTTGGTTTCTCTCATGCTTGTTCAGTTTTGTCTGAAACATGCATATTCCTTTAGGCTGAACTACAATTAATGTTTGTTTATTCTATGTAGAGGATAATATTTGTATAATGAAATTATTGTGACATATGATGCTGCTAAAATATATTTTTTGTACATTAACCAGGAAACAAAAAACTCATTTCTAAACATCTCAGATAAAAAACAGTCTCTACTGAATCTCTGAATACTTGAAAAAGTTACTCTGAAGTCTTTATGTAACAAAGTCTAAACAAAAGGATACAGGCATATTGGTATAATATTAACTAGGCAGTTGTGTTATTTGCTAGGTGAAACAATTATAGATTGATCATTAAGTAAAGGAAGCTCAGTATTCAGAACAAGCTGTAGCAAAAAGTTGTAACAACAATCTTTCTGTTTTCATCATTGGCAATAACAGCAGATATGATAGAGAAGCACTTCTTAAAAATGAGGGCAATAAATTCTTTTGAGGAAAATTATTAGAAACACCTGGATCATGTTAAGAGCTTACCCTTTGTAAGAGATGCCAATTTTATGTAATAAATATTTCCCACAAATTAGATATTTCTATTTGTGTTATGCAGTGTTTTGTTCCATTTAAGGCTTCTAACCATTCAACAACTAAAATGAAAAACACATCATGAAAGATGAATAGCCTGAACAATACAAAAAAGATAAATTATAGGATCTGAGAAAATAAATACCACGGAGTTCCAATAAGTGCTACAACACCACTGAAGTATACTGTCACAAATTCCGTTGTAATACCAAAAAGCAGCTTGCTGAATAAATCCACAGAAATGCGTCCCAAACAGTTCACCAACATGAATGGAATAAAATCAAACCAGTTTTATTGACGATAGCACTCAAAAGATGCTGGAAAACCCCAGTGTCTTAAGGCAAAATGTATTAACAATAAATAACTCAGAAAAACATGTGGCAAAAAGTAAAAAAGTAAAAAACGCTGTATATAAAATACTGCGGACAATACTTGGGTTAAGCGCTTTCACCCATATCGTATGGGCTTCTTCAGAGCACCAATGAATTAAACTGTCCGCCTTATAATACTTCTAAGACGCCAAATCTGAATTGAATTATTCAAATGTTTAAAGAAACAGTACATTGAAATGTCAATTCAAATATCGGACTGCCCATAGCATTGTTTACTTGCATTATCTTTGTAGCTAAATGGTCCACTTAAAAACAATCAACTAAAATAAACAATACAGTACATCTGTAAAATGCACGCTGTATATAATATATTAATTGTCAGCTTTTCTTTTTCCTTGTAACATCATTGCTGCTACATAAGTTGTATTGTAAAAATAAATATAAGTTTAAATATCCATCAAATGCATGTCACCTATCGCACTTCCTACACTAAAATAACCCTCCTTCCTATTCTGTGACTCAAATAACATCCAAATTGTATATATAATATAAACATAAACAAAAATGCACATATAAGTATATATACAAGTGTGTATATATGTATATACACATGCATACTTGCATATATACGTGATATACATATATTGAAATTGTGTAAACATATCTGATTGATAAATTTTAATGTTTAAACAACATAAATCAACTAAAGACTACCTAAGCGACCATATGTGCTATAATAGAAAACATTTGTAACAAAGAATAGTTATTTATAACAAAAATAATAATGAAAACAGAAAACTGATGAAAAATAACAGTGATGTTATTCCCTGTTACTATCAAAACGGGTCTGTACAATCAAGTTATATAATGACTCAAAACCTACAAATGTAAAATATGTGATTGTGTATAGTGAATTGTAAGCTATAAGTTAAACTCAAGAATAGCTTTTATGGAAATGCTGTTGTTAAGAGGTGTAGTGGCATCTGTAAATAACTGCCACCATACTTCACGATAGTTCAATAATTTTTTATTGTCTCTGTCTCTGGCATCAAATCTAACAATATCTAATAAAGCAAATTTGAACTGGTGTTTTGGACCATTCTGTTCAATATGCTTAATTAAGGCACTTTTCTTGTCCATTTTTCTTATGTTATAAATATGTTCGCAAATATGTTTTTTTAGGCTTCTTTCCGTTTTCCCCACATAGTAACTTAAACACTCTTGACAAATAGCGATATACACTACCATCTTAGAGTTGCAATTCCCCTTAATTAACCTTATTTTTGGTCTACATATATTGTTTAAAATGATTTCTTTTTCCTCCAAAATGTAACAACATTGGTTGCATGATCCACATTTGGTTGTGTGTTGATCTGTATCCTTGCCTTTTTCTTCTCTGAATGTATTACCTTTTTCTAAATACCTTTTGATGTTCGCTCCCATCTTATAAACTATACCAGGTTTGTCCCCTACTATGTTCCTTACAGTCACGTCACTAGTCAATGAATACCAATAATTCTTTATGATTTGTATCACGTCACCTGATCTTCGGCTATATAACAATATTAATGCTCTTTGATGGTCTCCTTCTGTATTGCCATTTGTTGAATGTTTACCAAAAAACCTATTTGCATGTTCCACTTCATTACCTAAACCTAACAAAGGTTTATAGGTTGTGCCCCATAGGCCCAATATGTATTTATCCACTTCATTCAATAACTTCTGGGGATATCCCCTCTCATAAAACATAGTGTGGATGTATCCTAACTCTTCCAATAATACTTCATACTCTGATGTCATCCTTAGGGCCCTTATATATTGGCCTTTGTATATATTCTGCTTTAACCTCTTAGGATGACAACTGCCAAATGCCAAGTAATCATTGGAAAAGGTTTCCTTTCTGTAAATTTTGGACTGTAATACACCTTCTTGTAAATATACTAAAGTATCAAGGTATGCTATACCTCCCTTGTTATAAGAATATGTAAATTTCAAAAACTCACTACTCATGTTCAGAAACTGAATGAATTCTATTAATCTATCCTCACTAGAATATCATATGATATAAATATCGTCCAAGAATCTCACATAGTGGACAATATTTTGGAAAAAAATACTTTGGAAGAGGACTAGTTCTTCCCAATCAAGCATAACCAGGTTGGCATATACTGGGGCATATGCAGCACCCATAGCTACCCCCCTGGTCTGCCTGAAATGTTCCCCTTCATAGTATATAAAATTGTTGTCCAAAACTATATCGATCAATTCCATATATAAGCTAACCTCATCCCAGTCTATCCCAGCATGTTTCCTTATACTATTGCCAAAAGCTTCAAGACCTGCTGTTTCTGGAATACATGAGAAAAGATCAATAACATCGATTGTTACAAACAAGTATCCATCATTCCATACTTGTATAGGAAAATTCCTCAAAAATTCCCATGAGTCTTTAACAAGGTGAGGTATGTTATTATAAACATGTTTCAACTTAACATCTATATATTTGCCCAAGGGGAATGTTTTGGACTTACTGCCAGAGATAATAGGTCAGAAGGGTGGATCAGATATATCTTTATGGATTTTCGGAATGCCTACCATAGTAGCCATTCAAGGGCACTTAACCTTCAAAAACTTGTAAGTGTCTCTGTCAATCCTACCATCTATAAAAATTCTTCTATATAGCTATCGATTCTCTGATAAGCTATATTGATCTCATTCAACGATATAGGTTCATAATTCCCAGATCCATATAAGATGCTGTGTATCTTACTGATATACTCAAAATTATCATATAATACCACCCCTCCACCTTTATCCGGTTTCATTACCCTTACTCTATCACTTTTCTGCAAATTATTAAGTAAGTCTCTTTCCTCTTGGGTCATGTTGCAAATATTCTGCAGATGTTCGTGTTCTTTGTACATTTTGTGTATATCTCTAAACACAATTTTCTCATATGTCTCTATAGTAGGGTGGTGTGCAGGCACAAAGGTACTTGGTACCTTTAACCTCAAATCTCTCCTTTGCTCTACCTCATATCCACCCTTATTGTGTTTGTTATTGAGCATAATAGCCAGATTAATTTTCCTGGTAAATTTCTTTAATTCCACTAAACAATCAAAAGATTAAAATTGGGAGTAGGGATAAACTTCATCCCTTTAGACAGGAGTGTAAAATGCGCCTGACTGGTCTTAACATTAGCATGGTTGTATATATTAAAGCCGTTCCAGGTGTAAGTCAACCCATTGACTGTAATGGCCTTACTTACAGGTACATGCCCTTGCATATCAATATACCTTCCCTTTACCATCTGCGATTTTCACAATGCCTCTGTTTGTATTTGTCTTTCTGGTAAAATTTTCTCCCTTGATGCTTGTATGTTTCTCCCTGTTGTACATTTTCCCTCCAAAAATGTGAATTGTTTGTTCCTCGTTCAATGTAAATTCCGTCATTGTTCTGTTCTTTCCTATTAATTAACTCTGATTCCTGAATGTTCTCATTCTTCCTATCCCAAATGTATGCTTTCCCTTGTTTGTAATGTTCAACATCCCTATTTATCTTGTTTTTGCTTATTTTCACTTAAAGTGTCTATTAACCTCTCTGCTGTATTGAATAGTTTATTATACATTCTCTCCCACTCACAAAACAATGAATCAGTAGTAATTTTCATATTAAGATCTTCTGTTTCATGTATGAGCCTACCTAATTTCTCATCATTGTGCTTAATAATTAATTGCATGAATTTCAATCCACATTCATCAAAAAAATGATTGAACTCGTGGATGACCCTATCATTTAACATTAGTCCCATGGGTTGCTTGAAAAATCTCAACCCTTTGGGAACAATGTTCATTGATATACATTTTTGCAAATACGCGTTATCTATCTTGATACTGTTAATATTTTTCAGCTTTTTCCCCAATAAAAACAGCATATCTTTTAATATCCCCATAAATTCAGGCTTGTTGGGGTTAGTAACAGACTGCATATCCATATTATCCAAATTACAATCAATTTCCATAAACCTATTGAATTTATTAAAAACCTATTCCATTCTTATGTTCAACCTTGCTGGCTGAATTCGAATGGTAATTTAATTTAAATGCAGTACCTTGTTTATGCAATTCCTGCTTCCCTACTGCATTACAATAAGTCTTAATAGAAAGGGTTCTTTTAGGTTTTGTGCCCACCCGCTTTGGAGTCGTTATGATTACTACTGTGTAGTGGCTCCGAAATATTAAAAACATGGTCAATATCTATAGGACAGTCTTTATCTGCATTTCCTTGTCCGTTAGGAATAGGAAATTTGTCCAATAATGAATCAATGCTCTCATCAGCCCTGTGTGCATTCTGAATAACAATTGGTAATTTGTTAGATACAAATGGATGTCGCTTGTCTTTCTGAATATTAGTCACTGTTTGCTGCTGTTGGCAACCACCTGTTGGGACGTTTGGTTAGTGTTAACAATACTTGTCTGCAAAAGTTCCATAAGTCGGGCCATGCCCCCTTTTAATCTCACCAATTATAGGATGTCAGAAATGCAACAGCAAATAAGAATATTTTGCTTTTGAAAACGTTATTTTTCTAATCGAACAAAAGCAACGGTGAAGTGAAACATGGCTTAAAACACCATCCAAAAATATAAAACTTGCAAACTTTAAAATGTTTTATTTCCAAATAGGTGAGCGCTTTCACCACTTGAAGTGGCTTCTATAGAACATTAATATAAACTAAAAGCAAAGAGAACAGTGTAATTAAGTATTCACATTTAACATTCAATTCATTCAAAAATCTAAACACAGTTAGCTAGCTTCCATCTCAGCATTCTAAATCTGATGTCACCATTACATTCAGAGCCATTTAAAGTTATAGCTCTAAATTGTAGAATATTACAAATTAGTTTATGTTTAAAACTTCTGATTTCAATCCATCATGATAATAGAATACATCACATCATAGCTCCCTTGTCAAAAAGTACATATTTTTCATATAAAAAATAAAAAATAGTAAACTCGTTCCGTCATTTAGTTTAAACATAAACTCTCCTTATATGGCTGAAAATATTCAGAGTGGTTCAAATAACACACATTACATAACCGCGTGGATACATAATTAAATGAAACTTTTTTAAATCCTTATTAAATATTCATAAAACCATTGTTTAAACTAGTTAGATGCCTAAGACTGCTATATTTCAAACACACATAATCAACAATTAAGAAAGTATTCATGATTCACAGATAAAGCACTTTCAGTTGATATAAAACTAAGAGCCCAAATGATTAATTACTCGGCTTACAATAAAGCATCAACTACTGCATATTAATGTGACGTGTTAACAAAATGTGCAATCCCTAGAGGTCTAACATAAAAAGCAAAAATAGGAAACCTCTATACTTGTAGTCATAAAGCAGCCAATAGTTCTAACTTCGACTTAAAATGTCAGTAACACTGCAACAACCAGATTCATATATTCTATCTATCATGCAGCCAATCGGCTGTCCATGTTAATTTATAGCGTTCAGACGAAATGTCAATAATCAAATAACCAAGTAAAAAAGTAGAAGGAATCCCACAAAACAAAGCTGTAGCACAATTCTTTTAACAAAAACAAGCCTTGACAACAAAATCCCCTTATGATGGAAGTTGCTTCGAATGAAGAGCCATCACATGGGGAATCTGCTAATGTGAACTATTACAGACTAAGAATGTTAACTAACAATATAGAAAGTGATGCTTTTAAACTCAAATGTCTACAAATGCAAAGATTTTATTTTGAAGCATGCTTAAACCATCAGGTAGTGCCACGTGGGCTTAGACTGCTTAAAATACCCACTTATGGCACTCAATACCCTGAGCTTTTGAGACGCTGGCAAAAGATCATCCTAGAAGCCAGTTAAAGTTATCTTAAATTAATGAATGAAATTTTAAAAAAGCAAGAAGAAGTTTTGGTACAAGGAATTGAGCAACAACAGGAGACAATATATTCACAATTTCCAGCCATTGTTGCAGATAAAGTATTGGGTGCTGTAGCCGACAATGTCAGTACATATGAACGTAAGATGATACAACACAAAAGGAAGAACCTTAATAGAGATATTGTAGATTTTAAGAAAGGACATAATTTTTCATAGCCTAAACCACAGAGGAACACTAGAACTGAGCATATATCCAAATCTCTATCTGGTATACATAATACAGCTAACAATGAAATCCATAATGAGGCAAGAGGAAGTTTGCATGTAGTCAATAATCTATCAGATAAAGACAAGAGACCAACAGATATACATTTGGCTAGTGTGGTAAATCATGTAGGCCCAATAGAGAATGAAACATCACAGAATGATATACAAGTTATGGGCCAATCTAGTTCTACTACACAACATTTAAGAAGGATACCACCAGGGCAAGCAGTGGTAAGGAGGAAAGACATAGGCCATAATGCAGCACAAATACATCCATTTTTTCCATTGCCCATTTGACAAGAGAGGGGGCAGGAGCAGTTTCGATCCAGGAGTCAAGGACGAATGAAGAGGAAGGAACTGGACAATACAGAATATCCCACATGGAAGAAGATGTGAAATCAGCAATGAATGCATCTATTGTTTGGAATGTATCACAAAGACATTGGACCCAAGAAGAGTTTTCCATTTTACAGAAAGGCCTCTCATTTATTCCTGCGCAGATGGCAGATCTACCAGATACTATAGTGGATCTTAAACTTTTTCTAAGGAATGTGATGTTAAAGATGACATTCCCCACAGATATATCGAGAGAGACTAGAAACTTTGAGAAGCTAAGCAATTTTATGCCATGCATTTGGTAAAATCTGCGAAGATGAAATATATAGTACACTGGGGAACAAATCCCATGGTAAAAGGTATGTTAATCTTACAAAACAGGAACAAGAAGCCTTAATCAATGTGAAAGAGGATACACAAATAGTCATAAGGCCTGCGGACAAAGGAGGTATTACAGTTGTTATGGACAGAGACTTTTATTTTGAGTCACTGCGTTTAATGTTGTCAGATGACAAAGTTTACAAAGTTATTACTGTAAATAATACACAAGATATGGAACAACTTATTAGGATTAAAATTAGTAATTATATGGTTAGTTATGGCTTATCTATGGAATTGATTCAGTTTCTTACAGTAGATAAACCAATCATTTCCTCTTTTCAGGGGCAACTGAAAATACACAAGCATCTGTATAAGCCGCCCTTTATGCCTATAGTATTAGGCAGAGGGTGGTTAACAGAACCATTCTCAATATTTGTCAAAAGGAATGTACGACCAGTTCTAGACAAAGTTGAAGTTATATTAAAAGACACTAAGGAGTTTCTAGAGAGTTTGAGTTTAAGGAAGAGCTACAAAACTATAATGAATACTATCTGGTAACACTTGATGTTACTTACCAGTTTACTTCAATCCCGCATTTTGAAGGGATTAATTTATTGAGGAATTTTCTTAGAGATAGAAGTGAATATGGAGGAACCCTTACACATATAATATGTAAGTTTATGGAGAGAGTTCTAACACATAATGCATTTGTGTTTAATGGCACCTTTATTTACAGAGTGAGGGCGTAGCTATGGGAACATGTAGTGCCAATAGCTACGCTAATGCAGCCATGGCACAATGGGAAAATGAATACATGTTTTCCATGGATATATATATATATATATATATATATATATATATATATATATATATATATATATGAACAATGTTAAGTTCTACCATCATTTTGTAGATGACATTTTCTTCATATGGATAGGGACTCCAGTTTTGTTACAAGAATTTGTACACATGATAGAAGAGACAACCAATTTTCTTAAATTCACATTGATCTATTCAGCTGAAGGTATACCATTTTTGGACGGGTCTACTTCTTTTGACCTGACTTTCATTTGCCCGACACTCATTTTCCTGACCACATTTGACTGAAATTTCATTTGCCCGACACTTCATTTGCCTGACACTTCATTTGCCTGACAAGTATTATCAGCAAGAAAGTGGAATATGCCCCCTTCGCCACTGTAGTGCAACCCTGGGGTTACAATATATAGTTGGGGGGGTGGGGGCACAGCCCCCCAAAATGGGGGGTATGGGGGGGCGAAGCCCCCCAGTTCATTTCATATGATATTGTTAACTTTTGATGTAATATTGCTTAGTAAAAGAAAAGTAAGTGGGGGGCTTCGCCCCCCACACCCCCCATTGTGGGGAGCTGTGCCCCCCACACCCCCCTAACTATATATTCTAACTCCAGGGTCACACTACAGTGGGGAAGGGGGCATATTCCACTTTCTTGCTAATAATACTTGTCAGGCAAATGAAGTGTCGGGCAAATGAAGTGTCAGGCAAATGAAATTTCAGACATTTGGTCTCGGGCAAATGGGTGTCGGGCAAATGGGAGTTAGGTCAAAAGAAGTAGACCCTTTTTGGGCATATATGTGTCCAAAACTGGAGATAACCTGTTAGAGACTAAAGTATATCAAAAGGAGTGTTATAAGAATACTCTCCTACATAGGTCGAGTCTGCATCCCAAATGTACATTTAAAAATGTAATCAAAGGACAGGGAATGAGAGTCTCATGTCTAAGTAACCAAGAACAAATGTTTAGAGAAGTATTAAATCAACTGCAAAATAACCTATATTAACGAGGTTAATGAAGTAGCTCCTGAACTGGAGGAAGTAAAAAGGTTAAGGAATAATAGAGCTAGACCATACTTTTCCTCTAAACCAGTTAACATGGCTGAATATGATGCAACAGTGAGTACTCAAAATGTAGTTAATGTATCTATACCATATACAAGTGATTTTAACAAGGTTAAGGACATTTTCCATAAGCATTGGCCATTACTTATGACTGACAAGAAGATTAAAGATATAATAGGAGAGCATCCTAGTTTCTGCTTCAAAAACAGAAAAAAATCTTAGGAGAATGTTATGTTATCCTAAAGATACAGTGACACATAGTACCAACATAAGTGTAGGGACTAAGATATGTGGCCACTGTAGTATTTGTCAATTCATTAAACAAACTAATGAATTTATACACCCTGATACAGGGGTGTTATATAAGTTAAAAACTGATATTGACTGTGACAGTAAAAATATTGCCTATTTAGCACAATGTGACTGTTGTCTACACTTTTACATTGGGAAAAGCAACAGAACGTTTCGAGAGAGGATTAGGGAACACATTAATAGTATTAAGAACAGAGACTCAGTTAGTGCTTTGTCTGGATATATTGAAACTAGTAATCAATATCATCCTTTCAAGTTTATTGGACTGGAACACATAGCTATTGGCCCTAGAATGGGCAATGTTAAGAATTAGATGGAGAACAGTGAATTACGATGGATACTAAAATTAAGAGCAGAAAAAAGGCTAAGTCTGAATGGGAAATTATCCATCAAGTGTGCATTGGAAGCAAGGGGATTACCCAGAAAATGATTATACATTAAGTTACAATAATGCTTTTCATAGCTGATAGTCTTGTCTTTCATAGCTGATAGTATGAGGATGAATTATTTTATGGATTGGGTAGGGGTATTTATGTTATCATAAAATGTTGCATGATGATGTACAGTAGTGTAAATAGGTATTTATGTATTTGGTTGCTAACTATTTATTGCCCATCTGATTTACATTTAGTTTATCGATAATGATCTTGCTGGTCCATCATTATATTTATAATTTGTTTCAAGAAATACGTACATACGCTTAACACGCTGTTATTTGAGGAGATTATTACGATACAGCGTTTCAGCTTGGTACATTCTTTTCTCATATGGCCATGTATTTCGACTTCCAAGTGCACTATAGTCAGGATCTAGAAATTTAGTGTATGCCCTACTCATTTTGTGGTTTCTTCAACAAAGCACCATAGCTCCTAGCCTTCTTCTCACCAGAAAGCAAAGTAAAGAACATTAGGTTACGTTCTACAAATGACGGCATAGTGTGCTTCCAGGGTCAGTTAGCTCACTCTTAATTCTTTCTCCTCCACTTTCATATTACTGGCATTCTTTGCCAATCAATAAACTCATGTTCTAGTACAAATATACATTAAACTCTTTCTGCTGTGTTTAATTCACATCTCCCCCTCTTCCTTTCTAAGTTCCTTTATTAAGTACGTGTTGCAGCCGCATTAATAACCTGCAACTATCAGCTCTCTCTACTCCTTCTCTCTTTCCTACGCTTTACACATGCAGCTCCTTGCTGCCTCTTTAGACTTATTCATTTCTACATGCAACAAGTTTACAGATATTTTTTTCTGTTTTTGGCTACTCACAAACTTGGTATAATCTCGCTCTGTTCACCCTCACTACACTCAGGCTCACTTCATTCCCCTACCCTACTCTACCCTCAATCGCACCCACCTCCACTACCCCTGAATTTATCCCTAAACTCACAACACACCCCTTTCATATCATCCAATCACTAAGCAAATCATCAGCACCTGACAAACTATCACCTCCCCTAACTAACCACAATCATAACCCTTCTAACATGCCAAGTCAACCTCCTCTCTTCTATCCTTTCTCCCAGTACTTTAATCATGAATCACAGTATGTCTATTTCAACAACTTACCCCCTCATTATATTTCATTTGTTCCTTTCCACAACCTAGCCCTTACCTCTTTTTACCAACACAATGTATACTACTTACACTCTCCCACCAGATTTCTCAATCCCCCGTCATATACCACCAACCAACTATCCTATTTCTGTACACTTATATAAAAACTCAACTATCAATCTCTTCCCTTTCAAATATAAAGAAATACATCCAGCATCTCTCTTATTACACAAACGTGCTAAACACCTTCTTAAACTCACACTCCTTCACCAAATTTACCTAGCCCACATTAAACTAATTAGTGACATCCACCCTAACCTAGGTCCCACTAACACACACTAAACATCCCTTCTCAACAATTTCTGTAGTTTTCAGCATAACAATGCAGTTCTATTCATTCTAAACAAGAACCCAAGAAGCATGCTCAACAAAATCCCTGACTTTCATTCAACTCTTTCTCAGTATTTCCCTGACATTGTCATAACAACAGAAAGCTGGCTAAAACCTCACATATAAGATACTGAAATACTAACAGAAGGGTGTAACATCCATAGGCTTGAAAGGGTTCATAAAAGGGCTGGTGGCATAGCCATTATTTATAAAGGCAAACTCAACCTGAAATGCCTACCAATAAACTACACAGTCCCCAATAATCTTGAAATACTTGTAACTCACCTTAAACTAAACACCAGCAAAAACATAATCTTCATAACAACTTGCATACCCCCAGAAACAACCCAAACAATCCTGAATTGTAGCCTATACATATAAACAGGAAACTATAATTATGGGTGACTTTAACCAGGACTGGACCTCCTTTACCTGTAATAATCCAAAAATTTTATCAATCTCTATGGGGCTTTTACCAAAATATAACTTCTCCAGCTATACTAAACAGACACAGCAACAAAATATCTATACCAACTGGGCATTAACAAATAAACCTTCCATCTACTATGAATCAGGTTACCTTCCAGACAACGTACGTGATCATACTTCCACCTACTTAATCGGACAACACATCTACCCACTAAAAAAATGTATAAATTCATACATAAAAATAAATTTCTCAACAGAAATTTTTAATGCTCTTCTTCAAAATTGTGACTGAACTCTTCTCAAGCACCTTCACCTCGATCAAGCTGTAGAATAGTTTAATAGCACATTCCTTCACATCCTAAATAATGTGGACCCCTTGAGAAAATGCAGAACAAAAGCAAAACAGATACCCTGGCTTACCAAAGAAAGCACGAACCTTCTTAAACTAAGGGACAAAACCTGGTACATCTATCAGAACACAAAAAAATGACTCTACCCTACTCAACTACCGGCAATTATGTAACCTAGCCAAAAAAAAATCAAATTTGACAAAAATGCATACTACACAAATATACAAAATAAACTCCAGAAAAATCTCCAAAAGTTTTGGCAAACTAATAACAACCTATTAAACCCTGGTCAGACCACAACTCCAGACCCCACCACTACCAACCTCACTGATAGCATTGCCTCTCAATTCAATACCCACTTCATTAATTCCATCCTTTCCATAGTAAATAACAATAATAGATCCACTATCACTACCTACACAAACTGATAATGTTAAATCCTTCTCTCTCAAACCTATTCAAACTAGTACCATTAAGCAACTCCTGTCCAAATGTAAATCCTTTCACAGATCAACTTCCTAATGAATTCCTCAAATTAGCATCAGAAACAGTAGCTTATCCAATTTCTATCTTAATCAATCAATCTATCTCTGAACACTACATCCCAAAACTATGGAAAATCCCATATATCATCCCCTTACATAAAGGTGGCACTTCTGAAGAAGTGAATAACTATAGACCTATCACCATTCTTTCTCCCTGTGCTAAGATCTTGGAAAAGTGCATTCGTACACAATTGCTACAATATCTTATAGACAATAATCATTTTTCTCCATCACAGCATTTAGGCCAAAACATAGTACTGCCTCTACTCTTGTTAGTTTTACTGACAGTATTATCCAGCTTAGAAATTCTGGTTTCTAACTATCCTCAGTCTTTCTAGACATGTCAAAAGCTTTTGACACAGTCTCCCCATCAGAAACTTCTGCATTAGCTAGCATCACTAAATCTATCCCAGGCCTCACTCTTCTGGTTTCTAAGTTACCTAGCAGACCATCAACAGGCAGTGAAATGACACAATCAACGATCTTCCCTCCTATCAGTCTCTGTCGGAGTTCCTCAAGGTTCCATACTTGGTCCACTACTCTTCTCTATTTTCACAAACAAACTCTTCTCTGCTACACAAAAAGTCACTATTATACAATATGCAGATGATTCTACCCTCATTTGCTCAGCTCTCTCCATTTCTGCACTACTTCACACAACTCAGTATGCCTTCACAGAAATTAAAAACTTTCTCTCAGACTCTCAGCTTATTCTCAGTCCTAATAAGACCAAACTTATGCTCTTTATCAACAGCAAGCTACAAGCCCACCCACCCCCTTTTCCATCTGTTCCTCTAATAACACAAAAATGGAACCTGTGACACAATAAAAACTACAAGGGGTTATCATAGATAATAACCTTAGATATGATAAACACCTGTCAACTACCATCAGAAAAGTGCACATCATACTCAGATCCATCTTCAGAGTCAAACCCTTCCTAACTGACTCCACCAGAAAATCAATAGCTGTATTCTATGCATCCCCACTTTTCACTAACTTCAAAACAACAGACCTAAATAAACATGAAACTCGTTACAACAAAATATCAAGATTTGCCTGCAACTTCCCATATAGATCCCATCATTGCACTGCACTGCAACACCTAAACCGGCTTGAACTTTCCAATCTACTCTCCTATAACCAACTAAAATTCACTCACACCATCTTCTACCATCTTAACAATGGGTCCTGTCTTATTGACCTAGTTCAAACCTACTACTTTCCCTGATCCCTAAGATCCTCAAACAAGAACCTACTAAAAGTAACCAAATCTATTAACAACTACCGTGATTCCCTTTTGTCAAACTGTGTATCCTCTCTGTGGAATTCACTTCCACAAGTAATCCTTAATGCCACCAACCATTCCAAATTGAAAAACCCTACTGAAGGAACACCTTAACAGCAACTGGATATTCTCCTGTTCCAAACCAGGCTGAAATATTTCCTTAAACTTCTACGTTTTTCACACCATATCTATCCATCTACTAACTATTCCACCTTATAACTATTATTCTTTTCCCTTGGTTTTTTTCTTGTATCCCTTTTTCTATATAATTACTTTCCTAATCTCTCATCCTGACTTATCTACCCCAACCGCTCTTTCTACACTATATTACAATGTTTGTGTATTTTTGGTAATTACTCTGACATTATACTAGAAAATACCTTATCATTAATCATTATCTTTGCTAGTAATTTTTATGTAAATGTTATATAAATGTTTTTTGAATTATTAAATGTGCACACTGGAACTTTTCTCCCGGGGTTTCTGCTGAAAATGCGCCAATGGCCCAGTCAGCCGTTCCAGCTAAACAAATGTAAAATAAAATAAATAACAATGGCACAGAGCTTCCTGCACTATATGCATCAACCAAAGAGTGTATGCCCCCCACACCCCAACAATTATACAATGGATCCATAGCATATTATGCTTACTTTCTCCTAATACCAGCCATATTACACAACTGCACAACTACACAATGCACGTCTGTTGGGCTGTGGCTCTTTGCTTCCACCTTCCCTCAACTCTAGTGACAGCCATGATGCATTTTATATGGCACACAGTCTGTGATGCTGGGCACTTCCTTTTAAGCAGCACTCCATTCTCTTGTGGGTGATTGATATATTGATGTGATTGATTCTGATTCTGACTCACAACCTTGAATTACTTTGTGTCTACCCCCCTTCCCCACCTTGAACCTGCACACCTCCCCTCCCACTCCTGCTTAATTACAGAGGTATCAAAAAGCCTGATGTAGAAAGGCACCATCTTTTGGCTTAGCTTTTCTGCCTTGCTTCATAGGAATCCCCAATAGTGTGCTCGCATGTAAGTAGCCCACTGCCCTCTAGGTGGCTCCATACTATTAGTGCATCCAAGTTCCCCACCTGCCCACTAGGTGGTTCCATACTATTAGCTTTTGGGTCTCTAAATCCCTTTACCTACTCTTCATTGAATCCCCCTAACACAGTTTTTAGTCATCTCTTTATTATTGTTCTCTCACACACTGTGGTTCCAGTATAACCATACAAATATTTCCTTATATCACTCTGCTATAATCCCAATTCTATCTTTTTTTAAGCCTCTTACTTTCTTATATAGCTCACCACACTTACCTTCAGACTTCAGCACTCCACTGATTGATTGTTCTCCTTGATCTGCTTCTTCTTTTGGCTCTACCCGCTCCATTCACCCTGAGGGCTCACTCCGCTCCACTACCCTACCCCCAATTACCACCCGCCCCCAGTTGTCTTACATTTATTATCACCTTGCCACTCCCCCTCATCTGACACCACTCCCAATCATCAGAATCAATCAGCATTAACCAATCATTCACAGGACCCAGCCCTATTACTCAAACTCTTTCCGGTCTCTCACTATATGCTAATTATAAACACCCCAACTCTATTTTAAACAAACATTACTCAAATACCCCTACAATGCCTCCACATACTATTAACAAATCTTCAAACTCTAATCCTATTTACTACCTAATACCCCCACTTATAGTTCTCTATCTTCTCACAGCCTATAAATACCAACACCTCCTTGGCACCCACTACCCTAGAACCAAAACCAGTACTACTAATCATCCACATAATTCTAACTAACCACTACCTCACCTCTCATCAAACTCTTCTAATGCAAAAACTCAACATCCCATTTGTGCTTCATATATTAATCCTAGAACTAAATACTACCGCAAACTCTTATTAAAACTCCAGAAACTTGCTATTAGATTACTACCTAACCTCATAGTGGATGGTGACATCCACCCTAACTAAGACCCAACCCCACCTGTTACTATCTGCCCCACAAATAACACCCATACTAACCTACAAAACTCAAATAATGCCCCCAACTCACTCATAGTGTGTCACCTAAACATTAGAAGTATAAACAAGAAAATTCACTACTTACATGCCCTCCTGGATGTCCACTCTCCTGATATACTATGCCTTACCGAGACCTGGCTCAAGCCAACTACCATTGATAATGAGATTATACCCCCAGGATACAATATATTAAGACTTGATCGCATCTCTAAGAAAGGAGGGGGGTAGCCAACTTGTATAAATCCACTCTGGAAGTATCCAAAACTAGTACCCCAAATGCCTTGTTTACTAACAATGCAGAAATACTCATCACAAAGGTCCAACTCAGCAAACGCAAATCTATAAGCATTGCATGTATCTATATTCCCCCAGGTGACAGCACAAATACCTTGCAGGGTATCCTCCAATGGCTCTCCACTAACTGCCCCCAGGAAACTATTATTCCGGGGATGTTAATATTGACTGGAATACTTTACTTGCTCTTCAGACTTCCCCACCACTCATATAAATTTGCATGACTTCTCCCAGATGATATCTTCCTCAACCAGAATCAATAAGCCTAACAAAAAGGAAAGCATCCTAGACTGGCTATTAATAAACAACCTACCCCAGATATATAAAATAGGCACCCTACCTGAGGACTTTACTGATCACTTCCTGACCTATATAATCAGAAAAAGAAATGACATCCCTCAACAATCTTCCTTTAAAACCATTAGAAGTTGTAAGAACTTTATTCGGACTAAATTTCAGAATGAAGTTACCACATGTGACTGGTCCAACCTATGGCTACTTCCACTAGATGAAACGGTCTCATACTTTAACTCTACATTTCTTGCTATCCTGGATAACTATGCTTCCCCATCAGAACCAATAACAAAGTAGCACCTTGGCTGCCCAATGATACAAGACAAAAAATTATTAGCAGAAACAAGATGTGGACCTCCTGGAGAACCACTAAATCCCCAAAAGACCACCTTATATATAAACAGCTGAGAAATTATACAAAGTAGTGTATTATGCTAGACAAAAATAATTACTACTGTAATCTGCAACAAAAGCACCAAAATCAACCACAAAAATTCTAGTCAGGCATAAACAAACTTCTCCACCCAGGCCAATCAACTTCCCCTACCCCCTTAGCTACCCTCCAACAACCTGCTAAAATTGTTGCCAACACCTTTAACACTTTCTTTACAGAAACCATGCAAACCCTAGCCAGTAATCTATTTCCCTATACCCCAAGTACCACCAACCCCACACCTCATAATAAGATCCCCTTTAAGCTTGATCCCGTACCAACATCTTTTATTAAGTCCCTACTTAAAAAACTGAAACCCACCACCCTTTCAGCAGACCTACTACCTGCAGAATATCTCCAAAAATCCGCTAATGAAATAACATACCCCATATCAATTTTAATCAATAGAACTTTCCACGAAGCTTCCAGGAAACTTCAACGTGACCATAATGATTTTTTAACTGGGCAAGTCTTCGTTTGGCCGAGAGGTAACACAATGCAGGCTCGTCAGCATAATTCTACACCATCAGTATCTCCACCAGATGATGTCACTCGTTTAACTCTGACTACTGTTAGTTCTACTATGCCTTCCGCTAATACAACAGGGGCAACATTACATGCTACATCGAGTAATGGTGTTTCTAATTCTAATGGTGTGTCTGATACACCTCCTCCTAATCAGCTGGCGTTACTTAATATACCGAATGAAACTCCACTAGGAGCAAGACCTAAGACTGTTAATGACTCCAACCATTTTTTACCTTATCCGGTAAAACAACAGTTTTACGGCAGGGGACGTTCGCACAGCAGAGGACCGAGGAAACGGAAATTCTCCGGAGAGAGGTACGGAGAATCAAGGAAACAGAAAATGTGACTGATTTGTTTGTTAACTTGTCTACTTATGCTTTGGAGTTATCTGATGTGAGCTTAATTAATAGAGGTTTAAGCTTCATCCCTGCACAATGTAGTAATTTGGCAGATACCTTATGTGACTTGCGACTCTTTTGTAGAAATATCTCTCTGAAAATATTCTTTCAAGATTTTGTAGTTATGCAAGCTGGTAATTTCACTGAAAACAATCCGCTTTTTCTAAAGCGCAAGAGTAGTTTTTCTCCTACACTACCTTTTAGTGTAGAATGCTTTCAAAAGGCATGTGAAAAGGATTTTTATTCTTTATTCTCTAGTCATGTCAAGAGAATAGCATTTGTAAATTTAACATCTGATGAATTTAAATCCCTAACTAAACTTAAAAGTTTAACTGATATTACTTTTAAACCTGCAGATAAAGGTGGAGGAATAATTATTCTAAATACACCTGACTATTTTTCTCTTATGTCAGATATGCTTTCAGACTCTGCCACTTACAAAATCATTTCTATAAATGAAGTAAATAAGATCATAACTAATGTACATGAAGCACTGTATGACCTACTTATGTGCAGACAAATCACTCCTGACTTGTATGAATACCTATATATAGAGTTTCCGTTCATTCCGATGATAAAAGGCTTACCCAAAATTCATAAAAATGTGGTACCCATACCTCTACGCCCCATAGTATCAGGAAGCAACTGGGTTACTGCTACTATTTCTACACTTATTGAACGACTTCTTAGACCTGTGGTAAATGCTGTTCCTTCTATTTTAAAAGACACCTATCAATTGTTGGATAGCTTGAGTGATATTACCCTTGACACCACAAATAATAATTATTTATTGGTGACTTTAGATGTAAAAAATCTGTTTACATCTATTCCCAATGACATTGGTTTAGAAGCCATTAGGGAACGGTTAGTTGGTGACTCTTCATTTAATAGAGATAAAATAACTTTAACATGCCAATTATTAGATCTGGTACTCAGTAATAATATATTCATGTTTAATGACAAGACCTATCTACAGACATGGGGGGTAGCCATGGGCACCCCCTGTGTGAATACGTACGCAAACTTAGTGGTCCTAAATTGGGAAAGAAAGTTTATGTTTAATCATCCCACTTTCAAGAAAGTTAAATTTTATGAACGTTTTGTTGATGATGTCCTCCTTATATGGGAGGGTACTAAACCAGAATTTATACAGTTTCTAGAGTTTCTGGAATCTACCTCATCATATTTGAGATTTACTATGGATGCTTCCCAGAATAACATTAATTTTCTCGATGTTTCACTTACAATCACAGAACAGGGAACAGTTATTTCATCTTTATATAGGAAACCTACTTGTGCCAATACTTTACTCAAATATGACAGTATGCATCCCAGACATACATTTCCAGGCATCATCAAAAGTCAATTCACCAGGATTACTAGGCTATGTCAGACTGACCACTCACTAAAGATGGAGGCAGAAAAGTTAGAAACACTCTTTATAAATAGAGGTTATAATAGTGATCTTGTTAAGGCAATTAAACAAAATGTTCTGGGTATCTCAGAAACAGACAATGATGCAGCAAGGCCTTATAACCAAGTAACCCAACTAAGACCTAAGAACATCACTGCATCAAATAATGTTAGGAAACTTTGCTACGTCATTAGATATACGAGTGATGTGAGAAGTTTAGAACAAATAGTATGAAAAAATTGGAATATCCTCACTACTGATGAATCAATTACACGCTTAGTAGGGAATTACCCTAGTTTTCTATATAAAAATTGTGCAAATCTTAAACAAATCCTCTGCAAGGACCACTCTATGATAGGTAGATATGCTAATGAGAGAATGGGAAACTTTCCTTGTAGAAATTGTAATAGATGTTCATATATATGTACTATTCAATCTTATATACATCCAACCTTGAATTTTACATTTTACCCCAGGTTTTTTGCTACATGCTCCACAAAGAACTTGGTATATTTGGCCACATGTGTTAAATGCACTGCATTCTATATAGGCCTCACTAAAAGAAAGTTATCTGATAGAATTTATGACCATCTTTATGAAATAAAAAGATCTTCTGATACTAATGCTTTGGCTTTACACATTAAAGAACATACAGATCATGGTTTTTGTTTTAGAGTCTTAGAGTTAATCCCGATGAACTTAAGAGGTGGTGATGTGGGTAATCGCCTTGCAACAGCTGAGTTAAAGTGGATTCTAAAATTCAATGCACATAGTTACCCTGGTTTGAATATTTCAGTTACCATGAAACCTATTTTAGATGGTAGGAAACACTAATTTAATGAAATTTCATCTGCTCATCTATTTACTTAGATATTTAGGTATATTTAGTTATATTTAGCTGTATATTTAATTATTTATTTCTGAAATCTAATAAACCTCATTTTTTATGTAATTAAGTAGATAATTAAATGGCTAATTTAATATATAAATAAACTAGTAACTGCTTAAATAAATGAATAATTAAAACAAATTTTATTAATTTTTATTTATTAAATGAATAATTAATGAGCATTATTTATACTTTATATACACTTGATGAACTATACATATTTATCTAAATCATGGTAACTTTTTCCTTACTTTATGGATTTACATATATGAGTATACATTCCTATATATACATATATATATATTTTTATATATGTATATTTATATATATATATATATATATATATATATATATACCATATCTTTGCTTATACTTACATATATATATTCTTTATATTTTTTATATATTTTTTATATATTTTTTATATTCTTTATGTTGTTTGGGATCCCGATATATTCATGCTATTTAGGACCCTTTCCTTAGGATTTTTTGTTATATGTATTGTTTCATTTTATTATCACAGTGAATTAAGCCATGGCTAGCTATGTTAAACTGTATTTAGATTGTTTGTTAGTTAGACAATTAAAAGCTTAGTACAATGGCGCACATATAAATTTCTATGTAAAGAAATATTTTTTACGTAGTTTTAAACGTATTTTAAATGCAGTTTTAAATGCTGTTTTATACGCGCTTTATACGCACTTTATACGCATTATATATATGTCTGCTTATATAGAGTTAATAAATGTATATTATAGAATATACATACACTTTTTATTATGTTTAATGGTTAATGTTGAACGTTAATGCTGAGTTTAATGCTGAGTTTTATGGTGAGCTCCATTATACTTAAATCTTATGAGCTCCAAAAAATATATACTTTTAAACTCTTCAAAGATATTACTCTATAGTATTCACACACAGTATATATACTCTTTGTGTCTCTGAAATGGTTACATCTTTAAATGTTAATTGATTCTACTAATTAATTAATGTTCCACTTATTATTTTGCTATTTAATGTCTGTCTGTGGGTGCAAATGTTATCTGAAGAAGCGTGGTTGTAACCACGCGAAAGCGCTCATCATCCCACTTGTTTAAAATAAAAAAGTTTTTATTTTTCTACATGTTCCAGTGGATTACTTGTTTTTTTTGAAATACTACGTTTTCATCTGATACATCGTGGAGAGACCATTTTCTTGTTTCATACATACAAAAAGGAAAGCATCCTAGACTGGCTATTAATAAACAACCTACCCCAGATATATAAAATAGGCACCCTACCTTAGGACTTTAGTGATCACTTCCTGACCTATATAATCAGAAAAAGAAATGACATCCCTCAACAATCTTCCTTTAAAACCATTAGAAGTTGTAAGAACTTTATTCGGACTAAATTTCAGAATGAAGTTACCACATGTGACTGGTCCAACCTATGGCTACTTCCACTAGATGAAACGGTCTCATACTTTAACTCTACATTTCTTGCTAGCCTGGATAACTATGCTTCCCCATCAGAACCAATAACAAAGTAGCACCTTGGCTGCCCAATGACACAAGACAAAAAATTATTAGCAGAAACAAGACGTGGACCTCCTGGAGAACCACTAAATCCCCAAAAGACCACCTTATATATAAACAGCTGAGAAATTATACAAAGTAGTGTATTATGCTAGACAAAAATAATTACTACTGTAATCTGCAACAAAAGCACCAAAATCAACCACAAAAATTCTAGTCAGGCATAAACAAACTTCTCCATCCAGGCCAATCAACTACCCCTACCCCCTTAGCTACCCTCCAACAACCTCCTAAAATTGTTGCCAACACCTTTAACACTTTCTTTACAGAAACCATGCAAACCCTAGCCAGTAATCTATTTCCCTATACCCCAAGTACCACCAACCCCACACCTCATAATAAGATCCCCTTTAAGCTTGATCCCATACCAACATCTTTTATTAAGTCCCTACTTAAAAAACTGAAACCCACCACCCTTTCAGCAGACCTACTACCTGCAGAATATCTCCAAAAATCCGCTAATGAAATAACATACTCCATATCAATTTTAATCAATAGAACTTTCCACGAAGCCTATATCCCCCACATCTGGAAAATCTCCCACATTGTTCCTCTTCATAAAGGGGGAGATTCCACTGAACTTTCAAATTATAGGCCGATAGTCATTCTATCTCCCTTGGCTAAAATAATGGAAAGATGTATCCACAAGCAATTTCTTGCCTATCTGAATCAAAACACTCTCCTAGCCCCCTCCCAGCACGGATTTAGACCTTGCCATAGTACAACCTCAGCCCTTCTCTCCTTCTCCCATACAATAAATCAAAACCGTAATGACAACAAGCTCTCCTCAGCCCTTTTCCTTGACATATTCAAGGCATTTGATAAAGTAAATCACCAGCTACTCTTAAACACATTAAAATCGCTCTCAATAAATAACCTAGCAATTTCCTAGTTTCATTCTTACCTAAGTGACAGACAAGAAGCTATACTATGGAAGAATAACCTATCTTCCCTTTTACCAGTCACCCTTGGAGTCTCACAGGGATCTAAATTAGGTCCCCTCCTATTTTCCATATTCATTAATGACCTGTATAAAGTCATCCCTGATGCAACTTGTATTCAGTATGCAGATGACTCAACCCTAATCTGCTCTGCCATGTCCCCACAGATTTACAATCCTTTTCCCAAATCACTTTCAACAAAGTAGAGAATTGGCTCACTGGTCGCCAACTACTATTAAACCCTAATAATACCAAACTATTGCTCTTCTCCCCTGCTCGTAAGGTCCCCTCACCATCTCTCATCATAATATCTAACAATGGTACCATAATTTCCCCAGAACCTAGTACTAAACTACTGGGAGTGATCATCGACAACAACCTCAAGTTTGATGCTCACATAGACAAAACTATTAAAACAGTTAATAAAAAATTAGGCTCTTTATACAAGATTAAACCATTCCTAATCCCATCTGCTAGAACTGTTATTGCCCGTTCACATCTGCTATCAACCCTTCTTTATGCCTCACCCATCTTCGTAAACCTAAGCAAATCAAACCTCAATAAATTTACTAGGTGCTATAATAAAATTACCAGATTTGTCACAGGATCAGCTTATAGAACCCATCACTGCCTTACCCTTCAATCGTTAGACTGGCTTGAACTACCCTATCAACTGCAATATAACTAACTAATATTTGTTCACAAAATCCTCTACCAACCAGACAGTACACCCATACTGAAAAATATTATTACCCCTACAGTAACCTAAAATCCCTTTGCTCTTCCAAAAAATTGCTAGTGCAAACTATTAAAACCAACAATTCAGCTGGTGAATCACTATTCTCCAACTCTGCCAGTAAAAACTGGAACCTACTTCCTGCTGAACTCACCACTGACCCCTCCTTATCCCAATTCAAAAAATCCCTTACGAAATACCTAAAAATGCAGTGGCTTTGTCCCTGTACAAACCCTGACTAACCCCCACTCAAGCATAATTCATAAATGAGAACCTCGTTACAAGAATAAAACTCTGACTCTCTAACTCTTTAAAATTCTGTGTATCACCCACCTACTGGAAAGATTTAAAGTTAACACTACACCGTGTATGATAACCACCTTAATGTATGTGTTTTCCTTTTTCAGATGAAATCTTTAACTATTTCTTTCTCAGCTATTGCTTTCAACCTTTGCTGTGTGTATGTGAGAAAAAAATGTATCTGTGTGTACATATCGTTAAACAAATTTCAATTTTGTGATAACTCACTGTAATAATTTTACTGTATTTACACATGTTTTTGTACATTTGGAGCTTTTCTCCCTGGGCCTCTGCTGAAAATGTACCTGTATCCAGTCTGGCTTTCCCGGTTAACAAATGTAAAATAAATAAAAAATAAATGTGCATAATGTTTCCAGAAATAAATGGCAGCCAGTGCTGCTGCTCACATCGTGTCACACACATTGGAAAATGATTGAGGTTCTGTTACAGGGCCCTTATTCTTTTTCCACATTTCTGAAACTCACTGAAGGAAACTGCATCAAATACAGTTTTCTGATCATTTCATTCTTCTACAAGCTAGTGTTTCATTTTCTGTGCGTAATGCCTTAAAATCACTTCTAACACCAGAGAAGAAACTCTCTAACCTTACTCTAAATATCTCCAAATCACAAACTGAGTTATGGTGGAGGTGCAAGTAGAAGAGGAGGAGAAGATTAGGAAGAAGTGAAGATGGCTAAGAAAAATCTCAGATCCACCAACTCTCCCATTCTTGAGGCATCCTATCTCTGGGGATGCCCATGTCAGTTAAATACTTAGGGATTGTTCCAGACAGTTCATTACAGTTTAATAAACTTGCCACAAGTATCATCAAATGATCAACTCAAACAAATGGCTGTCTATCTTACCTAACCACTGACTCATGAATCAAGATAAGTCTCTTTTCCTGCCAAGAGTATATTTTTGTTCAAAAACAAAATTAGAAAGTCTGCAACCTTCAACATGTTGACTGCATGCTTTCTATTGCGATTGTAGTAGTATTAGGAATACACAAGTATAACCTCCCATAATTACAGTAAGGGCTGCACTGTATTACATTAAATAAATAAGCCAGCAGAACAAGACATGCTTAAAGAAACTATCCCTCTATCTTAAATATCCCCACAGGAATTATGGGATTTATTTAAAGGCTTCATCATTCATCATCACTACTATTTATTCTGGAAAACAATTCTACATGTTCATCACCATCTCTGTGTAAAGTTATGTTACTTGTGTAAGGAAAATGGGGTGGGGTGGGAGGGTGGTCAGGGCTGAATTAAAAAGGGGTCTGACAGAGATGCAGGTCCAGGCCTCAGCGTCAGAAACAGGCCCTGCTCCTGCCACTTACAGTTTTGTGTAAAATGCTGTGTTGCTGCCAAGCCAGATCAACATACTCCTACTGTATTTCACCTTCAGGTCCACAAGGCCCACAGTCCAGTACTGGTTTTAGTACATGATACATGATTTATCCTGTACTGTAGATTTAGGGAATAAGTTTTGTTACTAGTTGTGAAGCCTATTGTACAAGATATTTTATGTATACACAAATCAGATGACAAAGCATCCTAGCAAAGAGCATGACTGACTACGGCTAATGCAGAATTTCATGGCTGTGCTACTCAGAGGTGCTTTTAATTGCATTAACACTGCAGTGGTCCTATGGAGTTACACCTTCTGTCATATACTGGCATGTCTGGTCTTATATAACTCGGTTCCCTTTTATCTAAAAGCTCTTCTAATTCTGTACATCCACACTGTGCTCGTGCATTCCACATCGTTGAGACTGTTGGAGCTTCTTAGGATATGCCTTGAGATATCTGGTAGTCAGAGTCAAGCTTCTGGAACCTTTTTCGCCAGTATGTGAGACAGCCTCCCTCACTGGCTGGCTTCATGTGGTACCTAAAAGATTTTTTTCATTGGACTATGATTTGTCAGAATTTTCTCTGGTTATTATTAGCACACTACAGAGAGTTTAGTATAACTGTACATGTTACAACTACACTTACAATATTCACGTTACGAGCACATGTATAGCCTGGTCTTAACAAATCTATTAGTATTAAACCTATACTTGCAGGCCATAGACATAAATAGATAAAAATAATAACATTTGACTAATACATACATTATGTTGTACAAGTTTATGTATATTTGTTTATTTATTGATATTATATAGTATATATATTATTTTACTTATTTTTTTAAGTATTTATATATATTTTTATATATTTATTTGTAGATAGATTAAAAGGTGGATTGATTTTGTATTTTTGATTTAGGTTGGTTCACGTTTTATGTATGTATCTATTCATTAGGATTATACATGAGTTATATATAATCCCCACATGCCATATGGTATACACTTATTGAATGGGAAGAACACTATGAGTATTTATCTTTATGTACATCTTTATATTTTTATATTTTATATGTTAAAAGGTTTTATTAGAAACAGTTATATAATGATTAGTTAGACATACATATATAAATATATATATATATATATATATATATATATATATATTTTTTTTTTTTTTTTGAAAGTTTTATTAGTTTTACTTAGTGAAGCTAACTGAGACTTGCATTGACGTGATGAAACAGTGATTACCTAATGGGCTTTTACTGATGCTGTAAGGTGTGTTTAATATAGCAATAACCCACGCCTGAGTGTGGGTAATGCTGGATTTACCCACGGTTGGCGTGGTTTGGTCACGAGGGTGAAGCCCGTGTTGCCAAACAAAGCCAACCGTGGGTAAATCCAGCATTACCCACACCCAGAAGTGGATTATTGCTATTATACAATGACATTATTTAAGAAAAAAAATAATTACTTTTCTTAAATAATGGCATTGTATAATGCCTCCTTGCTGCCCTTCCGCAGCTGTCTGGTATTCTGTGGCAGTGCTGATGTACTGCGCATGCGTATGCCTATGCAGTGCATCAGAGCTGTGGACAAAAGCAATGGAGAAAGCAAGATCTCCATTGCTTTTTACTGTTTCACTATGTTAAATGGGTTTAACATAGCGAGACAGCTTTAAAAAAAGCAACGGAGAATCTCTGTTGCTTATTTTAAAGCTGTCTCGCTATGTTAAACCCATTTAACATAGCGAGACAGTTTTGAAAAAAGCATCGGAGAAAGCAAGATCTCCGTTGCTTTTTACAAACTGTTTTGCTATGTTAAATGGGTTTAACATAGTGAGACAGCTTTAAAATAAGCAACGGAGATCACCGTTGCTTATTTTAAAGCTGTCTCGCTATGTTAAACCCATTTAACATAGCGAGACAGGTTTTAAAAAAAAAGCAACGGAGAAAGCAAGATCTCCATTGCTTTTTACACACTATCTCGCTATGTTAAAGGAGTTTAACATGGTGAGACAGCTTTAAAATAAGCAACGGAGATCACCGTTGCTTGTTTTAAAGCTGTCTCGCTATGTTAAACCCATTTAACATAGCGAGACAGGTTTAAAAAAAAAGCAATGGAGAAAGCAAGATCTCCGTTGCTTTTTACACACTGTCTCACTATGTTAAAGGAGTTTAACATGGCGAAACAGCTTTAAAAAAAGCAACGGAGATCTCCATTGCTTTTTTTAAACCTGTCTCGCTATGTTAAACTCCTTTAACATAGCGAGACAGTGTTTTAAAAAAGACTTATACTAATGGAAAAAGTCTGGGCGACCGGACCTTTTTCCATTAGTATAAGTCGATTTACAACGTGCACACTGACCAATCAGCGTGCACGTTTTGGAATATTAATGGGGGTGTCATGGTATAATTTCATTTAATTAAGGTAGAGTGGAGTATATATATAGCTGGAAATTTGAATTGTTTGATGAAATTTGAAGAAGCGTGCCTTGGTAGCACGTGAAAGCACTTATTTGTTATATGGAATAAACTTGGTTTTGTGTTTTATTTTGTGGTGGTCCTACCCTGTTTTTCCTTCATATTGTGCTTCCTTTTTCTGGAGTTGGACCTTTGGACTGCAGCGGTATCTTTCTATAGAATAGCTACAGCATACAACCAACAACTACCATATTTCCCCTTAAAACAAACCAATACCAAAATTCATTTCAGCAGAGCGTCTTATTACTTTCTTGAAATTAAACAATTATAAACAAATATGTACTACTGTCCTTTAGAGAACGGATGACCTGTAGCTCGCACCCTGATTGGAGAACAAATGTTCTCCAGCAGAGTGTTATTCTACAGGTAAAGCCCACTAATATAAAAGTCCACCACTTCACAGCAACATATTAAGCTGCTGTGGAACTTGGACTGAAAAACCCTAATGGCTGCCATTACTTTACGTACACTAAGCAGCAATTTTGCTGTTTAACAAGTATAACATCAAAAAAAGAAAAAAATTAAAATAAGTGTGTGTGTGTGTGTGTGTGTGTGTGTGTGTGTGTGTGTGTGTATGCATGTAAAAGTATGACAGAGTGACAAAACAGAAAAAAGGTGGTGTGTGTATGCATATTTATAGTGTGTGAGTGAATGTGTGAATGAAAGCAGACGAGACTGTGTGTGTGTGTGTGTGTGTGTGTGTGTGTGTGTGTGTGTGTGTGTGTGTGTGTGTGTGTGTGTGAGAGAGAGGAGTGAGAGCGATCGAGCAATCCCCTGGCAACAGCAGCAGTTAAGAAGTTTGCATACCTCTTGACTTCTAGATCAAGATAGCTTTAAATAAACAGGGCATAAAGGCTCAAAACAGGAACTTATTTTATATAATTTGTATTGGCATGCATATTCTGAACCATGTGTGTGTGTGTGTGTGTGTGTGTGTGTGTGTGTGTGTGTGTGTGTGTGTGTGTGTGTGTGTGTGTGTGTGTTTACGAGAGAGTGAGTCAGTGAGGTTTGCATACCTCTGAACCTTTCAACTGAAGAAATCTGGATAAAGCCTAAAATAAAGAGAGAACAAAGGCTCAAAAATATATAAAGATTTTAATTATTGCTGTTATAAAATTACAAACCTGCTTAAATAAAAGGATTTGTGTTAATATGAATTTTCTGTAGGAAATAAAAGTCTGAAACTCAAATGTATGCCATTATTTAGTTACTTCTATCTCCAATGACTGGCAGCAAATCAAATATTTTAGGAGTAAGGGATGAAAAAATAAAGTAAATACCTGGATATTTTTTAAAGTGTTACATTTTGGATGTAAAATCCTTCCTCCAACATCATTAATATTAACTACAGTAAGTTTGAAACCTTACGTGGAGGAAGTACTTTACATCAAAATATATAAAAAATAATATAGTAATAAAAAATAAGTAAATAAAACACAAAAGCCCATTCTCAAAGTGCAATAATGCCCTGCAGGGTATGTGTTATTGTGGAAATAACACCCTTTCAGGGGTGCAGAGGCCCGACTCCACACCCTTGCTTAGGAATTATTTCCACAATAACACACACCCTGTTGGGCAGTATTGCTTACTTACATCCCTCCTGGTGACAATACAGCTATACTGTAAGATATCCTGCATTGGATATCCATAACAGTTCCAGAAAAAATAATATTATTAGGTGATGTGAATGTCAATTGGTTGGACATAACCTCTAAATTCCCCTACATCTAGCATGAATTTACTTGGTTTTACACAACTAATTAACAGTCTCTCACATTATAGCAAGACATCAAATTCCCTATTAGACTGGATCCTAGTATCAAACCCTTGCAAATACACCACATCAGGTACAATGTCAGACTCTAACTAGACATTTCACACATCCACTTAAACAGCATGTTTATAAAACAATGTGCAACCTTTCCAAGTTTAACCCAGAAATGTTCATTACTACTCTATTATCTGTTAACTGGAAGTTCATAAAAATCTTCCTCTTAGATGATGCTGTAAATGAATTCAGTACAGCTTTTCCAAATATCCTAAATAGCCTTACACCTCATGGAAGGAAGAGAGTAAAAACAAATAATGCAATTTGGCTAGCCAAAAAGAATAGAATGCTAATCCAAGACAGAGAAAAAGCATGGAAACAATGGGAAAAATATAAAACACCACAATATATTGAAAACTTCAAAATGCTTTGGAAATGTACTTAAATGCAAACAAATGACATAAAAACTATACTATAATAACTTTCAGAATAATAGTAAACAGATCCCTAAAAAAGTCTGGACAGCCGTGAAAGAAATCTTGTATCCCATCCAAAATTTCAACCCTAACCACAGGTGAGTAGATAGGTAGTAGTGAGGGTTAGAATTATGGTTTTGTTAAGTGTATGTGTGTGGTTTATTTATTTTGGTGTGCTCGTGTTGTGAGTTTGTGTTTCAGAACAGCAAAATTTTTCCCTGGGAAAAAATTCACTGTTCTGTATGTTCGATATTTTGTGGTTTAGATGTTTTAGGTACGATGAAATAGCATTCATTATTTAAATCGTACGATAGGGTAATATAAACGCAGATTCTGCCCTTCTGAGCTGGGAATTTTTGGTTAAAGGCTTATTGTGCCTGCTTATTTGATCTGTTTCTTTCTGAAATTTGTGCGCCTTGTTTGCTGTAACCCAGAAGTTAGTAGTGTATTGGCCATTTTGGGCTAATTTCTATCTCTTTCATTTCCCTGCTATAAAAACTGCATTTGCGCGGTTTTGTGCACCGGGCAGCGCTGGTTAGCTAGGGTTAAACTATTCCTGGCTCCACAAAGTCTACTCTTCACTTTTTCCCTTGGAACTAGACATACTTTCAACTTAAGCACTCAAACCATTCATTTCACAGCTCAGCACTTGCTCAAAACTCATAGTAAGCACTAATTAACCCTAGCACTAGAACCCCTATACTGTCCAGAAGGACAAGGCTCTCTATTCGTCCCTACCAGCCAATCAGTAAAACAGCTCACTTTACCTATTCATGCATGTCCAAAGGGTAGTTTCAGGTATACTCTCCAGTCCAACTGGTAAATCTGGGCATTTTGAGGCAATGTTACAACTGCCTCATGTACACAGACAACCCTCTCTTCCTACCACCAAACACTAATATATGCGAGAGATGCAATTATACAGCCAAACTGGAGGCAAAGCTCTCTCAACCCAAGACTGGAACTGACAGTCAAGAGGAGAAGGAAAATACTTGCAACACACCACCAGTCTCACATAGACCTACTAACCAGCACTGGCAAATAACACACATAAATATGTGAAAACATACTCGGAGGCTCTAAATAAATATCTGCAAAAGCAACAGAGACCTCCAAAACAGACACACAAGCAACCTCCACACCCCATAGAAAACCATGTAACACATACTTCACATAATCATTGTGTCACACAATCACAGCCCTTAATGGAAAATAACATATCCAACACACTAGTAATAGGCGACTCTATAGTCGGGCACACTGATGTCCCACTAACTAGGCGGGACAAGGAAAAGGTTACAGTTAGCTGCCTGTTGGGCACCAGGATCTGCTACATAACACAAGCACTCAGGTCGCTACAGAACAAGTACAAATATGACTCTGTTATTGTCCATGTTGGTGTGAATGACCTGAGATGTACCTCCGTGGACTACATGAAATAAGACATGGAAGAGCTCTCTGATCACGTAGCCCAGGCTGGTATGACCTTGACCCTGAGTAGCATCCTGCCCTCACTAAGAATGATGCCACAGTATAAAAAAAAAAATGATCAATTTCAACAATTGGCTAAGTTTCCAGTGTCATTCAAAGGGGATCCAGTATCTGTCCACCTGGGATGACATGCTTGACAAGCCATGTTGCTTCGCAAGAGATGGCTTGCACCTGTCACCCTTAGGCTTTTGAATACTGGCCAAGGCTTTTGCCACCCCCATAGTGCCTTTTTTAGGCAAGGCTCAAAACACAAACCCACCACTGTAAATAGCACAAGTAACCAAAAACTGAGGGTAATGCTACTCAATGCCAGAAGTCTAAACCTCAAAATGCATGCACTCGAGGCATTCCTCAGTATGGAGAACATCAATATCTGTGCAGTAACAGAAACCTGGTTTAAGGCTCCAGAGAGCACCCTAGCACTACCAGGCTATAACTCATACCATACTTTCTGGCCACAGAACCCGGACCAAAACACAAAAGGCGAAGGTATATCCAGATTCATCAAGGATACCCACACCTCCAGGTTAGTGGCACAGCACAATGCTTCAGAGATCATCCATGTGCAACTAACAATCGGCAAAACTGCAATTCAAATTGTAGCTTGCTACAGATCACCCACCATGACCCAGGATCCCCATTCCACATTTCTGGAGACACTGGAAAATATGAAGGTCCTATCAAATGCCCTAATATTGGGTGATTTCAATTATCCAAACATTAACTGGGAGAACAACTCAAGTACTAACTCGCTTGCTCAACGCTTCCTAGAATTTATAAACTCAAATGCCCTGGATCAACTGGTCAACACCCCCAGCAGTGGTGACAACATATTGAACCTGGTCATCACCAACATGGGCAACCGGTGTCCTACACCGGAGGTCAACCCCTCGCTGGTTAGATCAGACCTAGACTAATCACTCTGGATATCCACATTCTGCCCCCACCCCCAATCAAGGAAACCACTGTAAAAAACTTTTCAAAAGCAAACTTCACATTACTTAAGACCAAGGTGGAAAGGTTCACAGCCCCCATGCTAAAGGACAATGCTGTCCAAGCTGCCGAATCCCTTACAAAGGCACTCTATGAGCACCTGCAAGAATGCATGGATCATGCTATCCCAAGCAAAACCAAAACTCACTCCTCCAAGAAAAGGAAACCAGTCTGGTGGACCCCTGCCATAAATAAGCTATACAATAGAAGGAGAAAACTAGTACAGAAAAGAGTAAAATCCCAAGAAGGAAAGACATCCCTGATCAGTATCAGCAAGAAACTACGATCCCTCATAAAATCATCCAAGGCTAGCTTCTAAAGAAAAATTGTCAAGGACTCCAAAGATAACCACAAAGCATTCTTTAGCTGTGTCAAGAACCTAAGTGGAAACTCTTAGATCTGCTCTGAGTTAGTGCAGAATGGCACAAAATACATTGAAATGACTGATATTGCCAACATTCTGGCAGACAGGTTTAGTGCAAACTTCACTCCCCTCTCACCCCCTAAAGGGCCCATAACCATACCAGAAGAATGTAAAGCCCTGGCAATCACTGACACACAGGTTAAAACAGCCCAATTCAAAGCCAAAAACACAGCTTCAATAAGAGTGGATGGTGTCCCAGGCTATGTCTTACACAAACTCCAAAATGAACTAACCCCTCACCTAAACACACTGTTCAAACTCAGCCTCTCTACAGGCTATGTACCCACAGAGTGGCACACAGCAACAGTTATCCTGCTCCACAAAGGTGGAGCCACAATGGACCCTGGGAACTATCGCCCTATAAGCCTGACTAGCCTGATCTGCAAGACTATGGAGCACATCATCATGAAACTCATTAACAGAGATATTGGGAACCTCCAAACATTGGACCCTACCCAGTTTGGCTTTGTTAAGGGCAGATAATGCCTCCTAAACCTGGTGGACTTCTTTAAGACAGTTACCAAGGCTTTAGATGACGGAAAGGAGGTCCACACAGCCTACCTAGACCTCGCAAAGGCTTTCAACACTATTCCCCATTCTGGTATTATAGACAAGCTCACCAGCCTGAACATAAACCCCTACGTCATGAGATAGGTTGCCAATTGGCTCACAGATAGAACCCACACAGTGAGAGTTGCAGGCTCTAGGTCCGACTCTAAACTGGTTACAAGTGGCATCCCCAGGGCTCAGTCCTGGGACCCCTCCTGTTCATTATATACTTCCCAGAGGTACAGGCAGGCACAGGAGGACTATGGCTGACCAAGTTCACAGATGACTGCAAACTGGGGGCCATAATTGACTCTCCAGCTGATACAGACATCCTCCAGAAGGGTCTCACTGAGACGGATACCTGGTGTCAAAATCATGGCCTCAAGCTAAATGCCAAAAAGTGCATAGTCATCCCCTTTGGAAAAAACAAAGTACCCATGAACTACCACATACATGGTAGTCCCCTAAATACAGAAAATGTAATAAGGGATCTGGGGACCCAAGTAGATAGTAATCTCTCCTTTGATAATCATATTGCCAAGGTGGTTAGAAAATCCTTCTATGGGGCCCACCTAATCACAAAAGGGTTCACATCTAGAATAAAAGAGGTTATTGTGCCCCTCTACTCATCACTCATCAGACCCATCATAGAGTACAATGCTGCATTTGGGATGTACCTTGCAAGACACCTGCAACAGCTGGAAAGACCACAGAAGTACCTCACCAAGATTCCTGGCCTCAAACAGATGCCCTATGCAGCCCGACTGAAGAAACTCCAGCTGTACTCAGTTGCATACCACTTACTCAGGGTGATCTCTGCCTGACATACAAGGCCATGTCCAACCCAGAATTGATGAACATGCTCCACCTAAAAAAAAACAAATCCCCAAGAGCCACATGCTCTAGGGATCTAACCCTCACAACAACGATAAATAGGATGTGCTAGAGGGATTGATTCCTGTCCCAGAGACTCCCCATGCTTTGGAACAGGATTCCAATCTACATTAGGCAGCGCCCCTCACTAACACTCTTCAAGAGAAACCTTGACGAGTGGATGGGAAACAGAAATTTTACTCTGGGGATCACTGCAGTGGCTCTGATAGACAGAGGCACAGGGAACTAATGGCTCTGTTGGACAGAGGTACAGGGAACTAATCTATGGGGGTGGCGAAAGCCAACACATTCTGGCTAGGCTTATAGATGCCCTCGGGCAGATAGCCCAGTACTTACCTATGAAACTATGAACTTATTATCTCTCTGCACAAAGGAGGAAATTCAACAGACATTAATAACTTTAGACTTATAGCAATCTTATCCCTCTCTCCAAAATACTTGAAAAATATATTAATAACCAATTACTAAACTATCTCCTGCAGGAAGAACTCCTCTCCCCACACAACATGGCTTGCATCTTTCTCATAGCACTAACACTGCACTTCTAACCTATAAAGATACTGTCAATAAAGCTAGAGTTAATGGCAAACTAGTTTCCTCCTTATTTCTAGATTTGTCTAAAGCCTTCAACCCATTTTATTATAATAAAGTTCTACTTCAAATGTTTTCATTAGATCTGTCTCAGCCCACCCTTCTATGGTTCAAAAGCTACCTACCTAAAGGTACCAGTCAGTAAAACAGTACTTCACCCTCTCTCCATACCTCCCTGTCACCACCGATGTACCACAAGGCTCTATCCTTGGTTCATAGGTTCATAGGTGGGTACTAGGCTATCTGCCCTAAGGCATTTATAAGCCTAGCCAGAATGTGTTGGCTTTCGCCACCCCCTTAGATTAGTTCCCTGTGCCTCTGTCCAGCAGAGCCACTGAAGTGATCCCCGGGTAAACTTTCTGTTTCCCATCCACTCGTCAAGGTTTCTCTTGAAGAGGATTAGCGAGGAGCTCTGCCTAATGTAGATTGGGATCTTGTTCCAGAGCATGGGAAGTCTCTGTGACAGGAATCTATCCCTCCAGCATGTCCTATTTATTGTGGTGAGGTTTAGATCCCTAGAGTGTGTGGCTCGAGGGGATATGGTTTCCTTTAGGTGGAGTATGTCCATCAATTCTGGGTCGGACATGGCCTTGTATGTCAGGCAGAGTTTACCTCTGAGTAGGCGGTATGCAACCAAGCACAGCTGGGGTTTCTTCAGTCGAGCTGCTTAGGGCATCTGTTTGAGGCCAGTGATCCTCTTGGTGAGGTACTTCTGTGGTCTTTCCAGCTGTTGCATCCCAAATGGGGCATTGTACTCTGTGATGGGTCTGATGAGTGATGCGTAAAGGGGCACAATGACCTCTTTTGATCTGGATGCAAACCTTTTTGTGATTAGGTGGGCCACGTAGAAGGATTTTCTAACCACTTTGGCAATGTGATTATCAAAGGTGAGATTACTATCTATTTGGGTCCCCAGATCCCTTATTACGTCTTCCGTATTTAGGGGACTACCATCTATGTGGTAGTTTGTGGGTACTTTGTTTTTTCCAAAGGGGATGACTATGCACTTTTTGGCATTTAGCTTGAGGCCATGATTTTGACACCAGGTATCCGTCTCAGTGAGACCCTTTTGGAGGATGGCTGTGTCAGCCAGAGAGTCAATTATAGCCCCTAGTTTGCAGTCATCTGCGAACGTGGTCAGCCATAGTCCTCCTGTGCTTGCCTGTACCTCTGAGAAGTATATGCCAAACAGGAGGGGTCCTAGGACTGAGCCCTGGGGAACACCACTTGTAACCGATTTAGAGACGGACCTAGCTCCCACAACTCTCACCATGTGGGCTCTGTCCATGAGTCAGTTGGCAACCCATCTTGTGATGTAGGGGGTTTTTGTCCAGGCTGGTGAGCTTGTCTATAATACCAGAATGGAGAATGGTGTTAAAGGCCTTAGCGAGGTCTAGGTAGGCTGTGTGTACCACCTTTCCCTCGTCTATAGCCTTGGTAACTGTCTCAAAGAAGTCCACCAGGTTTAGGAGGCATGATCTGCCCTTAACAAAGCCAAACTGGGTAGGGTCCAGTGTTTGGAGGTTCCCAATGTCTCTGTTAATGAGTTCCATGATGATGCACTCCATAGCCTTGCAGACCAAGCTAGACAGGCTTATAGGGCGATAGTTCCCAGGGTCTGTTGTGGCTTCACCTTTGTGGAGTGGAATAACTGTTGCTGTGTGCTACTCTATGGGTATGTAGCCTATGGAGAGGCTAAGTTTGAACAGTGTGTTTAGGTGAGGGGTTAGTTTGTCTTTGAGCCCATGTAGGATGCAGTCTGGGACACCATCCAGTCCCATTGATGCTGTGTTTTTGACTTTGGAGAGGGCTGTTTTAACCTGAGTGTCTGTGATTTCAGGGACTCTATATTCTTCTGGTATGGTTATGGGCCCTTTTGGGGGTGAGAGGGAGGTGAAGTTTGCGCTGAACCTGTCTGCCAGGATGTTGGCAATATCAGTCAGTTCAGTGTATTTTGTTCCATTCTGCACTAACTCCAAGCAGATATGAGCATTGCCACTTAGATTCTTGACATAGCTAAAGAATGCCTTGTGGTTATCTTTGGAGTCCTTGGCAATTTTTCTTTCAAAGCTTGCCTTGGATGATTTTATGAGGGATCGTAGTTTCTTGATGATACTGATCAGGGATGTCTTCCCTTCTTGGGAATTTACTCTTTTCTGTACTAGTTTCCTCCTTCTATTGTATAGCTTGTTTATGGCAGGAGTCCACCAGACTGGTTTCCTTTTCTTGGAGGAGTGAGTCTTGGTTTTGCTTGGGATGGCAAAAGTAAAGGATTTTGCTGCTTGGACAGTGTTATCCTTCAGCATGGGGGCTTTGAAACTTTCCAACTCAGTCTTAAGTAACGTGAAGTTTGTTTTTGAAAAGTTTTTCATGGTGGCTTTCTTGTCCAGGGGTGGGGGCAGAATATGGATATCCAATGTGATTTGTTTCTGGTCAGATCTAACCAGCGAGGGTTGACCTCTGGTGTGGAACACCGGTCGCCCATATTGGTGATGACCAGGTCCAATATGTTGTCACCTCTGGTGGGAGTGTTGACCAGTTGAACCAGGGCATTTGAGTTTATAAATTCTAGGAAAAGTTGGGCAAGAGAGTTAGTACTTCAGTAGTTCTCCCAGTTAATGTTTGGGCAATTGAAATCACCCAATATTGGGGTGTTTGGTAGGACCTTTATGTTTCCTAGTGTTTCCAGAAACACGGAATGGTGGTCCTGGGACATGGTGGGTGATCTGTAGCAAGCTACAATTTGAATTACAGTTTTGCCCATTGTTAGTTGCACGTGGATGATCTCTGAAGCATTGTGCTGTGTCACTAACCTGGAGGTGTGGGTATCCTTGATGAATATGGATACGCCCCCACCTTTTGTATTTCAGTTTGGGTTCTGTGGCCGAAATGTATAGTATAAGTTGTAGCATGGTAGTGCTGGGGTGCTCTCTGGAGCCTTAAACCAGGTTTCTGTTACTGCAGATATATCGATTTTCTCCATACTGAGGAGTGCCTCGAGTGCGTGTATTTTGAGCTTTAGACTTCTGGCATTGAATATCATTACCCTCAGTTTTTTGTTACTTGTGCTATTTACGGCGGTGGGTTTATCTTTTGAGCCTTGCCTAAAAAAGGCACTATGTGGGTGGCAAGAGCCTTGGCAAATATTTGAAAGCCTAAGGGTGACAGGTGCAAGCCGTCTCTAGTGAAGCAGCATGGCTTGTCGAGCATGTCATCCCAGGCGGACAGACACTGGATCCCCTTTGACACCAGAAACTTAGCCAATTGTTGAAATCAAGAATTTTTTCTTTATACCGTGGTATCATTCTTGGTGAGGGCAGGATGCTACTCTGGGTCAGGGTCATAACGGCCTGGGCTACGTGATCAGAGAGCTCTTCCATATCTCTTTTCATGTAGTCCAGGGAATTACGGCTCAGGTCATTCACACCAACACGGAGAATGACAGAGCCATATTTGTACTTGTTCTGGAGTGACCTGAGTGCTTGTGTTATGTGATGGATCCTGGCACCCTACAGGCAGCTAACAGTAACCTTCTCCTTATTCAGCCTAGTGAGTGGACGTCAGTGTGCCTGACTATAGAGCCACCTATTACTAGTATGTTGGGTATGTTATTTTGCCTTAAGGGCTGTGATTGCATGGCACACTGGTTTTGTGAAGTATGTGTTTCATGGTTTGTGTTGGGGGTGGAGGTTGCTTGGATGTTTGCTTTGGAGGTCTCTGCTGGTTTTGCAGATTTTTATTTAGAGCCTCCGAGTATGTTTCCATGTATTTATGTGTGTTTTTGCTAGTGCTGGTTTAATGGGTCTATGTGAGACTGGTGGTTTGATGCAAGTACTTCCCTTCTCCTCTTGACTGTCTGATCCAGTCTTGGGTTGAGAGAGCTTAGCCTCTAGTTTGGCTGTAAAACTGCATCTCTCGCATGTATTAGTGTTGGTGGTAGGAGGAGGGGGTTGTCTGTGTACATGAGGCAGTTGTAACATTGCCTCAGAATGCCCAGATTCACCAGTTGGACTGGAGAGTACACCTGAAACTGCCCTTTGGACATGCCTGGGTAGGTACAGTGAACTGTTTTCCTGGATGGCTGGTAAGGTCGAATAGAGAGCCTTGTCCTTCTGTGCAGTACAGGAAGGTCTAGTGCTAGGGTTTATAAGTGCTTGCTATAAGTTTTGAGCAAGTGCCGTGCTGAGAAACGAATGGCTTGAGTGCTTAAGTTGAAGGTTTGTCTAGTTCCAAGGGACAAATTGAAGAGGAGACTTTGTGGAGCCGGGAATAGTTTTACCCTAGCTAACTAATGCTGCCCAGCAAGCAAAACCGGGCAAATATGGTATTTATAGCAGGGAAATGAAAGAGATAGAAATTATCCCAAAATGGCCAATAAACTACTAATTTCTGGGCTGAAACCACTCCTCCAGGGACAGATAGGCTGCTCAAAACTCCCGTCTCTCACAGGTGAACAGAGAAACTTCCTTCTATCCAAGTAAGGTATGGGCAAACACAGAGATTTGTAACACAACCCTGAATTCAGCACTAACCTGAAAACTGGACAATACTAGCTTAGAAAGGTGGGAAACAAATATATATATATATATATATATATATATATATATATATATATATATTTGTCCGCTACTCTCTAACATTCTCACCAACACCCTCCACATATCCACAAACAGGCTTCTGTAGACAGTACGCAGATGATTCCACACTCATATAAATGACAACATGGCACACCTCTAAAAAAATTACTCAGGAAGCTTTAACAGCCACTAAAACATGGCTTTGTAACTTGCAACTCATGCTCAACCCTAAAAAAAAAAAAAAAAACAAATTACTACTTTTTCCCCAATTACCTCTCTCGTGAAAAAAGCAAAATTTCAAGTCCTCTCTGTTGATAATACATCCATTGAAGTCACTTTTTGTAATAAATTATTAGGGATGATAGTAGATGATAATCTTAAATTTGACCTGCATATACAAAATTGCATAAGAAAAACTCATCAAAACTAGAGATGCTTTATAGAGACAAACACTTTTTCACCAACTCAAGTAAAATTATACTTGTCACTACTTATCTCCTCCCCATATGGTGTTCCCATCCTTACTAATCTTCAGGTATTACAAAAATTAAAACTTGGACAATGCTATAACAAAGTTGCTAAATTTGCAGCAAATACTCCTTTCAGAATCCATCACTATATAGCATTAGAAAGCCTAAATTGGTTAGAACTACCCCATCAACTAACATATACACAGCTTCTTACCACCTATGAAATTATCTAGCATCCAGATGATTCTCTGGCATTAAGTAACATTCTACAAAACTATGTTCCCAATTGGTCATTATGATCCAATAACCAAATACTCCTGTCTGTCCACAAACCTATCAGATTTGCTGTGCATTGTTTGTACTCATACCATACCTGTCATATCATACTCATACCTGGGAAGCAGACACTCTCTCCAGACTTGAAGGTTTTGAATTAGTCTATATAAACGTTATATAGATGATATCTTTTTCCTATGCAGAGGGTCATAAATTAAGCTGGAATTGTTTCTCACCAGAGTGAGTCAAAGCATAGGGTACATCTTTTACTTTGAGATCCCCCAGGTTCAGAATTTCCTTTCATGAAGTCTATGACTGTTGTTGTTGTCTTTCGGCTTTTCCTGGATAGGAGTCGCCACAGCGGAACTCCAGTCCACTTATGATTGGCAGTAGATTTTCACAAACGCCGAGGTGCCAGCTCGACGTTCAACCTTCAACAAAGGCATGCCCATTTATGCATGTCTTTCAAACGCCCACCCAACCGCGGGGAGGACATGCAGACTCCACACAGAAGGCACTCCCTGCACTCCAGCCGAGAATCAAACGGGAGAACCTCTTGCTGTGAAGCAACAATGCTACCGCTGCACCACCGCGGAAGTCAAGAAGCCTATGACTGTAATGTCACCAATTTAGTTTATCTTGCTTTTTGCATTCAATGTGATGCATTCTACATAGGGAAAACCATCAGGAAGTTGAGCGATCACATTAAGGAACACTGTCAGGCATTAAGAAAGGGTGACCTTAAAAATGCATTAGCTAAGCACAATTTGGGTAGCCCTCGGTGCAAGGAATCCAACATTATTATTATTATTATTATTATTATTATTATTATTATTATTATTATTATTTATTATTATTTATTAAAAAAAAATTCTAGTTTGTGGAGAAATTGCAACTCCCAGCTCGAAGTGAAAGAACTCAGATGGCAAATTAAACTGCAAGCAGACACGCCCCCGGTTTAAGTGGTAATTTAAATGCAAAAAGCATACTAAAATGGAACAGGTAGGGTGGAAAAGGAATCTCAACCATCCAAAGGTGTTTATATAATTTGTAACTGTTAATTTTCTGATGAAGTTCGACTTTTAACATGAAGGAATGAAAGCACTCAAATTTTTAAGCTTTGTTTGTTTTGAAAGTGATGATTAAAGTTTTCTGCTTTAAGTTATGGCTGTGGTTTATGTTCCACCAAGTCTGAAAAAGGTTTTCGAGTTAATAGTTTTTTTTGCTTTGTAACCTTTTGACAGTTTTATCGTTGGTTTAAGTCATTTTCTGTCTGAATATGGGGGATATACCAGGGAACTTG
The DNA here is from genome assembly GCF_019279795.1 of Protopterus annectens. Classification (NCBI taxonomy): domain Eukaryota; kingdom Metazoa; phylum Chordata; order Ceratodontiformes; family Protopteridae; genus Protopterus; species Protopterus annectens. The sequence continues at coordinate 425,107,234 of NC_056739.1, forward strand.
TACCATGATGGCAGCCAAGATCTCCTCAATCTCTCTAACTACAGTTTACCATTTGAAATAGCCTCAGCTGTACAGTCATTTAATGATGTAATAGAAAGAACACATGACATCCTGAGGAGATTTGGATCTTATGGAGCTAACAGCAGACAAGTAACGAACCCAACAACCACAAATACATCGGACCAGCATCCCAATGACCACACAGGAGGAAATAACTTTTTGGATGAGATTCTGGCATTCAACAGTAACAACCCTTTTCTGGCTTGGCAAGAAGAAGACATTCACTCCAGTGCATCTTACATGTTACTGGGATCTGTTTCAAAGATAGCTACCCCTGGTAAATGTAAACATCTTATCTTTAAGCTTGAAAAACTTGTTTCTAATTACAGAAGTATTGAATATAATGTTTTTTACCTCACCAGCTGTGTTGACAATGATATTGTTCCGCAAGGGCTGAGATTTACCAAATTTCCCAACGGCATTGACCAAAACAGTGATATTTATCAGTCCCTATGTAAGATTTTTAATGAAGCTGGTATTAGAGTTCTCCAAACTTTAATAGCCCACAATCAGAAAAGAATGGAGAATTTGATTACAGAAATTAAAGCACTCAATGACTCTACCCTCAAGCATCCCTGTTTCCAAGCTAAGTCTGAATGGATGGGGATTGATGCTAAAGTCTCCAGACATGTAGCTTACCTTATCCAGAAAAAGAGAAGAAAAGTTAGTCCATGACTTGGAAAAAAAGAGGCAGAAAGCTACCTACCCACTTCATCTCAACAAATGTAACAGCTTAAAAACAAAACTCCCACCCCCTACAAGTCTCTCACATTGTTTTCCAAAAGGAAGAACGACTCCAGTTTTTTCAACAACACAATGAAGTAACCTCACAAGCCACCAAGCTGAAGGCTCTATCGAAGGCATGAATAGAAATTCCACTGAAGAAGTGATTCATCCTCCCAGGAACAATGCATAACAGATCAGCAACCCTACAGCTCCAGTGAATGTTAATAACCCAAATCATGTTTTATCCCTCGGCCTGCTGAACAACAAGGCAACCACAGAGACTCCCAGAAGGAGAGGATGGGGGAGAGGGAGGGGAAGAGGCAAGAATCAGTCTTGAGGACTAAGGTGGTCCTAACACATTTAAACTTACCTGCTCCCTCCCCAAAGACATTTTCAACCTTATGGACTTGGAATTAGATCACCATAGCTGTTCCATTTTAGAAAAAGTTCTAGATTTTATACCAGCCCAAAGACCATCTGCTACTGATGTTATTATTGATTTAAAATTGTTTTGTAGAAAGCTTAACTTTAAACAAAACTTTATGTTCAACAATATAGAGTTTAATAACCTCTCTTTTGGTGCTAGTCAGGTTTCTAGATATCAGCAGAACTTCTTGGGAGACAATGAAACTGCAATGTGACAAAGTGCTAACCACCATCCTGTTAGGTCACATTATTCTTGTTTTGAAGTTACTAGCCAGACCAGCAGTAGTGAGCTAGATTCGGATAATGAAGGTCCCACCCCCTCAAGAAGAAAAGCACTTTTAATCCACCTCTTAACCAGTCCCTCAATATTTTTTCAAGAGTTTCTGAAAAAGAAATTAGAGCCGCTCTTAACAAGAATCCATGTTCCAACTGGTTTAATCTCTCCACTCTAGAGTAAAAGGCTCTTTAGGGGTTTAAAATGACCCACATATCAAGATTATGAAAGTAGACAAAGGTGCAGGCATAGTACTTATGGACACCAGCACTTATGTCAGAAAAATGGAAGAGACCCTATCCAGTATGGATAATTACAGAGTAGCTCCCTCAGAAACAGTCACCCAAAACTTCTTGGACGTAGATACGATTATTTATGAACTATACAAGAAGGGACATATCACAGAATGGGAAGTTGATTTCATGTCAGTAAATACTCTTCTTATTGGGAAAATGTTTGGGATTCACAAAACGCACAAAAACCCAATTGATCCCCCCTTAGACAGATTGTAGCATGTAAGAAAATGAAAACAGGGTACAGTGCAGCACTTCTTGATTTCTTTCTTAACCTGCTACTGCAAAGTTCCCAGTTCTATCTTAAGGACTCCTGAGAATTCCTTAATGCAATCCACAAAAGCACATCTTTCACAGGTCAGTGCACCAAGGTCACTGTTGATATTGTGGGCCTTTATACTAGCATCCCACACCAGGAGGGCTTAGATTCTGTCAGAGATTATCTGGCGAAACACACCTAACCCCCCCACATAGAATTCAAGTTTATGTAACATTATTGAAACTAGTACTGGAAAATAACTTGTTTTCTTTCAATGGCATGATTTATCAACAACTACAAGAAGTAGCCATGGGTGCCAAAATGGTACCAGCTTACAAAAATTTGGTGCACAGCTCCAGGGAAGCAGACATTCTCTCCAGACTTGAAGGTTTTGAATTAGTTAGTCTATTATTGAGCTGCGGTGGTGCAGCAGTAGTGTTGTTGCCTCACAGCAAGAGGTTCTCCCATTTGATTCTCGGCTGGAGTGCGGGGAGTGCCTTCTGTGTGGAGTTTGCATGTCCCCCCCATGGGTCGAGTGGCGTTCCGAAAGACATGCGTGAATGGGTGTGCCTTCATTGAAGGTTGGGCATCGAGCTGGCAACTTGGCACTGTGAAAATCTGCTGCCAATCATTAGCGGACTGGAGTTCCACTGTGGCGACCCCTAACCAGGAAAAGCCGAAAGACAACAACAGTCTATATAAACATTATATAGATGACATCTTTTTCCTATGGAGAGGGTCACAAATTGAGCTGGAATTGTTTCTCACCAGAGTGAGTCAAAGCATAGGGTTCCTTGACTTCACCCTTTCAGATATAGGTAGTGTAGTTAACTTGCTTGATCTTACACTTTCCCGAGACCCTGAGCCCAGTAAATTTGCTTCTACGATCTACAGAAAGAGTACCTTTCAGAACAACTATCTGGATTTCACCAGACAGCACCCCTTATTTATGAAGAGGAATATAGTGAAAGGACAGTTTGTATGGTTAAGCTGCATAGTTAGTGAAGATAGCACATTTGCTAAAGAAAGCCAATTCCTGAAGCAGCTTATTGTTGAAAAGCATTATCCAGAGGCTTTAATTAATCACATTCTCAGAGAAGTGATGGACAATAGGTACAGCAGATACCCCCTATCCTAAAACATGGCTTCATTAATACTAGGTGATCTAATGTCAATGACAACACCAGATTCCCTCTCCAAATCTCCGTAGACTCCCAAGTCATAAGATACATCCTTACTAAGAACTGGGAGATCATTAGCAGTAGCCACGGAATGGCCAAGGCCCTAGGACCCTCCCCTGTCTTTGGCTACAAGAAAACACAGTCTCTCAAGTTGCTGTTTGACTCTGGGCTCTCCCATAACACTAAGACCTCCACCTCCACTCCAGGAATGTATTGCTCTCGCAGGTGCGTATGCTGCAGACACATAGCCATAGGTACATCTTTTACTTTGAGATCTCCAGGTTCAGAATTTCCTTTCAAGAAGCCTATGATTGTAACTCCACCAGTTTAGTTTATCTTGCTTTTTGTGTTCAATGTGATGCATTCTACATAGGGAAAAGCATCAGGAAGTTGAGCGATTGCATTAAGGAACACTGTCAGGCATTAAGAAATGGTGACCTTAAAAATGCATTAGCTAGGCACAATTTGGGTAGCCCTTGGTGCAAGGGTATTAGAAAAAATTTCTAGTTTGTGGGGAGATTGCAACCCCCAGCTTGAAGTGAAAGAACTCAGATGGCAATTAAACTGCAAGCAGACATGCCCCCTGGTTTAAATGGTAATTTAAATGTAAAAAGCATTCTAAAATGGAACACATAGGGTGGAAAATGAATCTTAACCATCCAAAGGTGTTTATATAATTTATAACTGTTAATTTTCTGATGAAGTTAGACTTTTAACATGAATGAACAAAAGCGTTCAAATTTTTAAGCTTCGTATGTTTTGAAAGTGATGATTAAAGTTTTCTACTTTAAGTTCTGGCTGTGGTTTACATTCCTCTAAGTCTGAAAAAGGTTTTCGTGTTAATAGATTTTTTTGTTTTGGTTTTGACTCTTACATAAGAGATTCTTTTCATTTTTTAAAAAATATTGAGTCCATCAGTTGTCAAGAAGGTTTTTTCTGACTAGTTCTTGATGTCAAGAGCCTTTACATGAGTATTGCACATCAGGTGGGGCATGAAGCTCTTAGGTTTTTCCTAGGCACTAGCCCAGTTAGTACCTTTGTTGAGGAATTGTTACATTTTAGTTTAGCCCGTAACTTTTTTGAGTATAATAACCGCATCTATCAACAGATGCAAGGTACAGCAATGGGTGCATCCTTTGCACCCATGTATGCCAACTTGGTAATGGGTTTATCTGCGTTAGAGTTTCTTTATAAGTTAGAGTTTTTTAATAAGGATGTTTGTATGTTGTTCTTTATAATAGATTTATTGATGATTTTATTTTTTTATGTAAGGGTGGTGCATGGCTAGTGGATTCTTTTGCAGCTTCTCTTCAGGAAAACCATTTTGGTATACAATTTGATGGTGTGCAAAAAGGCATTTCTGTTGTTTTTTTAGATTTGGAATTAAATATTGTAGATAATATGATTATTACAAAGATTCATAAAAAATATGATGATACTCATTTCCTAGATAGTAACAGCTGCCACCCCACCCCCTCCCCATATTTTAAAGGCTTTGCCTTATAATGAGTTGCTCAGAATAAACAGGCTGTGTAATAACATTCAGTCTGTCAAGGAAGAGATTTTACAATCTTGTATAGCCTTTAAACAAAGGGGGTATAGCTATTAATGAATTATTAATTCTCTGAATAAATTGTTGCGCTTGAGAAGGGATACCACTAGTGTGGTTGATGTTCCAGATGATATGAAGTCTGTGAATAGATACAGGAGTCATGCAGGGAATACCAGTGATAAAAAGATATATTTTGTCACTTCTTATAATATTTATAGTGTTGAGTTAGTAAAACTTTTAAGATATTACTGGCCATTCTTATATAAGGGGAAGTCTGGGGTTAAGAATTTACCTGACTCCTTTACTGTTTCCAATATGAGAGCCAGAAACATAAAAGACATGGTTGTTCATAATTTGTTTTCTATGCCTACTGAAATTTTAATTATTGCTCTACAAAAGTCTGGTACATTTCCCTGTGGAAAATGCTCTATTTGTATTCATGTGGTCAGGACGTTTGATAAAATAAATGGCATCTTTTTCAGCCTGGGGCTACTTTCTCCTGGGTGACCAAGGGAGTGGTTTATTGTCTCTCATGCCCTTGTGGTTTCTTCTATATAGAAGAAACCAAAAGAATGTTTAAAATCAGAGTACAAGAGCATGTTAGAGACATTAAGAATCAAAATTTGGATAGCCCTGTGGCAGCACATTTTCATGCAGTACATTTGGGGTCTTGTACCAGTTTGAAAGTAGGTATTTTACAACAAGTTCTGGTTAAGGATGATGCTGTACTTAAAAATAAACTGTTATATAAAAAAGCAGTCTGCATTTTAAAGTTTGGCACTTTGGTGTCTTATGGTTTAAACAAAGAACTTGGAAGGGTTTTCTGCAATAAGTGTTATTAGTTTATGTTTAATTGTTTTATTTAATTGACTAATGATGTGATATTTGTTATTTAAATGTAGCTTGTGCTACTGTGATGTTAGCTCTGTTCATCGGTTCATAGGTAGGTACTAGGCTATTGGCCCTAGGGCCTATATAAGCCTAGCCAAAAGGTACCCTGGCTTTCACCACCCAAGAAAATTATTTTCCTGTGCCACTGTCGAGCAGAGCCACCGAAGTGATCCCCGGGGTGAATTTCCTATCTCCCATCCAATCATCAAGATTTTTCTTGAAGAGTGCTAATGAGGAGCTTTGTTTGATATAGATAGGTAGTTTGTTCCAGAGTATGGGAAGTCTCTGGGACAGGAATCTATCCCTCCAGCATGTTCTGTTTATTGTGGTGACAAGGTTTAGGTCCCCAGAGTGTGTAGCTCATAGGGATTGGGATTTATTTAAGTGGAGCATGTCTAAAAGTTCTGGGTTTGACATAGCTTTGTGTGTTAGGCAGAGATCACCTCTGAGTAGGTGATATGCGACAGAGTAAAGCTGCAGTTTTTTGAGACAGTCTGCGTAGGGCATCTGTTTGAGGCCAGTAATCCTCTTTGTGAGGTATTTTTGCGGCCTTTCCAGTTGTTGTAGATGTCTTGTGAGGTATATACCAAAAGGGACGTTGTACTCTATAATGGGTCTAATGAGTGATGAGTAGAGGGGAACAATGACCTCTTTTTTCCTGGATGAGAAACCTTTTGTGATGAGGTGTGCCATGTAGAAGGATTTCCTGACTACTGTGGCAATGCGATTATCAAAGGAGAGACTACTGTCCACCTGCGTCACAAGGTCTCTTATCACACTTTCAGTGTTAAGTAGACTACCGCCTATTTGGTAGTTCATGGGTACAGAGTTTTTCCCAAAAGGGATGACAATGCACTTTTTGGCATTGAGCTTGAGGCCATGGCTTTGACACCAGGCATCTGTCTCAGCAAGGCCCTTTTGTAGGATGTCCACATCTTTTGGAGTTTTGATTATGGCTCCTAGTTTGTAGTCATCTGTGAATTTCCTTAGTCAAACACCTTCTGTGTTAGTCTGTACATCAGAGAAGTAGATACCAAACAGGAGAGGACCCAGGACTGAACCATGTGGATTTGGAGTCTGCTACTTTCACAGTGTGGGTTCTATCAGTGAACTAGTTGGCAACCCATCTTGTGACATAGGGATTTATACCTAGTTTAGTGAGTTTATCTATAATTCCACAGTGGGGGATGGTATCGAAAGCCTTGGCGAGATCTAGATAGGCTGTGTGAACCACCTTACCCTCATCTATGGCTTTAGTGACTGTTTCAAAGAAGTCTGTCAGGTTTAGGAGACATGATCTGCCTTTTAGAAACCCGAACTGGGTGGGGTCCAGAGTTTGGAGTTTACCAATGTCATTGTTTATAAGTTCCATGATGATACGTTCCATAGCCTTGCAGACCAGGCTCATTAGCTAATGGGGCGGTAGTTTCCAGGGTCTGTGGTGGCTCCCCCTTTGTGGAGTGGGATAACCGTCGCTGTGTGCCATTCAATGGGCACATAGCCTGAGGTGAGGCTATGACTGAACATGGTACTTAAGTGGGGTGCCAGTTCATTCTGTAGTTCATGTAGAACACAGCCTGGGATGTTGTCAGGTCCCATGGATGCTGTGTTCTTAGCATTGGATGGTGTGTTTTTACCTGTGCAGCTGTGATTACAGGAACTTTGCATTCTTCTGGTATAGAGATGGGCCCTTTAGGGGATGACAGGGGGGTAAAGTTAGGACTGAACCTATCTGCCAGGATGTTGGCAATATCAGTTGGTTCTGTATATTTAGTGCCATTGTGCTGCAACTCAGAGCAGATCTGAGTGTTGCCATTGAGATTCTTGACATAGCTATAGAATGCTTTGTGGTTGTCTTTGGAGTCAGTGGCAATTTTCTTTTCGTAACTAGCTATGGAGGATTTTATGAGGAATCTCAGCTTCTTACTGAGGCTGACCAGGAAGTTTCTCCAATCATGGAATTTTACTCTTTTTTTGCAACAGTTTCTTTCTTCTGTTGTAGAATTTGTTTATGGCAGGGGACCACCAGATTAGCTTCTTTTTTTGGAGGATAGCATCTTGGTTCTGTTAGGGATTGCATGATCCATGCACTTGTGTAAGTGCTTATAAAGTGCATTTGTGTAGGATTCAGCAGTCTTACCTCTATTGTCCGTCAGCATGGGTGTCGTGAAGTTTGTCACTTCTGTCTTAAGAAGCGTGAGGTTGGCTTTGGAGAAATTTTTTACTGTGGTTTCCCTAGTGGGGAGTGTGGAAGGGATGTGGATGTCTAGGGTGATTAGCTTGTGGTTGGATCTGACCAACGAGGAATTGAGTTCTGGTGTGGAGCACCGGTTGCCCATGTTGGTAATAACCATGTCTAGGATATTGCTGCCCCTGGTGGGAGTGTGGATAAGTTGATCCAAGGCATTGGAATTTATGAATTCCAGAAAATGTTGAGCACAAGAGTTGGTACATGAGTAGTTTTCCTAGTTAATTTGAAATTGACCATTATTAGGGAGCTAGGTTGTACTATAATATTTTCCAGTGTATCAAGAAATGAGGAGTGGGAATCCTGGGGCATGGTGGGGGATCTATAGCAAGCTACAATTTGGATTGCGGTCTTGCCCAGAGTTAGTTGCACTTGGATAATCTCAGATGCATTATGCTGAGCAACTAGCCTGGAGGTGTGGATATCCTTAATGAATATGGACACGCCTCCACCTTTAGTGTTTTGGTCCAGGTTAGGAGGCCGAAAGGTGTGGTATGAATTATAGCCTGGTAATGCAGGGGTACTCCCTGGAGCCTTGAACCAGGTCTCTGTCAATGCACAGATGTTGATGTTCTCCATTTTAAGGAGTGCCTCGAGTGAGTGCATTTTGAGGTTTAGACTTCTAGCATTGAGTAGCAACACCCTCAGATTTTTCTTGCTTGTACCTGTTTCGGTGGTGAATTTGTCATTTGAACCTTGCCTAAAAAAGGCACTATGGGGGTGGCTAGAGCCTTAGCCAGTATCTGTAATCCCAGGGGCAACAGGCGCAGGCCATCTCTGGCAAAGCATCATGGTTTGATGATCATGTCATCCTAGGCAGACAGATACTGGATCCCCTTAGAATGATATCAGAATCTTAGCCAATTGTTGAAGTCAATCATTTTGTCCTTGTAATGTGGTATCATTCTGGATGATGGCAGGATGCTACTCAGGGCTAGGGTCATACCTGCCTGGGCTACAAGATCGGACAGCTCCTCCATGTCCCTTTTCATGTAGTCCAGGGAGGTACGTCTCAGGTCATTCACACCAACATGGACAATGACAGAGTCATATTTGTACTTGTTGTGGAGTGATCTGAGTGCATGCATTATGTGGCGGATCCTGGCACCCAACAGGCAGCTGACAGTAACTTTCTCCTTGTTTAGCCTGGTGAGTGGAACATCAGTGTGCCTGACTGTAGAGTCACCTATGACTAGAGTGTTGGCTACGTTGTTATGCCTTATGGGCTGTGGTTGAGTGGCACACTGAGTTTGTGGGCTATGTTTCATTTGGGATGTGTTGGGGGGTGGAGGTGGCTTGTGTTTCTGCTCTGGAGGTCCCTGTTGCTTGGGCAGGTTTTTACTGAGAGCCTCCATGAATGTAGGTGAGTGTTTTGTGTTTCTATGAGTGTGTTTTGGTGGTGTAGGTTTTGAGGGACTATGTGCTGAGTGTGGTGTGGTGCAAGTGTTTACCTTCTCCTCTTGACTGTCTAGTCCAGTCTTAGCTGAAGAGAGCTTTGCTTCCAGTTTGGCTATATAAGTACATCTCTCACAGGTTGTAGTGTTAGGTGGTAGGAGGAGAGGGTTGTCTGTGTACATGAGGGCAATTGCTGCATTGCCCCAAGATGCCCAGATTCATCAGGTAGACAGGCGAAAACACCCGGAGCTGACCCTTAGACATGCCTGGATAGGTGCTTATTTGTTAAGTACTAGAAACTGTTTTCCTCTAGACAGTGAGGAAAGTTGAGTGCTGTAGTAATTTGTAGCTTATTTAGTGCTTACAATAAGTTCTGAACAAGTGCTGAGCTCAAAGAAACAGACTTGAGTGCTGAAACTAAAAACACTGGCTAGTTCTAAGAAACAAAATTAAGCTAGAAGGCTTCCCTCCAACACAGAAAGGCTTGGGGGCTTAGAAGCCCACAAATAGTCCTGGACACAGCAAGTCTGTATCCAGACTAGACTATCAACAGGAATGGCAGGAAACAAGCTTAGAAATTTTTTTTTTAAGTGGAAAGAGAGAAAGGAGGAGCAGAAAAGCTGATTTGCCTTCTCAAATGTTCTCCCTGTATTAGGTAGAATGAGGTAATAACACTAGACTGGGAGGAAGGTCCCAGATCAAATTTACAGTAGGGGTGGGCAACTGCAAAGCCACCAACTATAAGAACAGCATACCAATAGGGTGGAAGGGTGGGAAACAAACTGCAGAAATGTTTCTCACAGCAGAAAAGCAGCAGTAAACCTTTAAATGAAAGTTTAAACAGGTAAAGGAGCATCTAGAGAAAGCTTTTAACTGCAAACAAGTTATCACAATCAAACAACTCAACAGATGCTTAATAAAAGTGAACAATGTTCAGTTAATACCTCACACACAGTGAAACTAGCTAGAAAAATATACAGTAGGCAAAGTGCTATAAATGACTCGAAGAAATAAGCAAACAAACATGATACTTAATGTTATATATTATAGATCCGAGTTTGCTCAGTGTCCTTCCTTCGAATAGCTCAGTGTGAAATGGCAGAAACACTCACAACTTAACTTCTTAGGTAACAGAAAGTTGAAACCTGAGACAACTTTTTATGAAAAAAAAGCTCAAAACAACCAATGAGGTGCTTAGTCTAAGCTGTAGTCCAGGTGACCTCAGTCAGCCAATGACCATAAACAATTCTCCCTCACTGAAATACCTAATGGCTTTGGCTAAACCAAGGTGTCCCTCAATATGTGCTCAGACACACAGCCTCCACAAACACTAGGCCCAAACACAAGCCTGAATATGGACAATGCTACAAATATCCACACTACTTAGAAACAAACTGCAGAAATGTTTCTCATAGCAGAAAAGCAGCAGTGAGCCTTTAAATTAAAGTTTTAAACAGCTAAAGGAGCCTCTAGAGAAAGCTTTTAACTGCAAACAAGTTATCAGAATCAAAGAACCCAACAGATGATTAATAAATGTGGACAATTTCCATTTAATACCTCACACACAGTGAAACTAGCTAGAAAAATATACAGTAGGCAAAATGCTATAAATAACTCGAAGATATAAGCACAAAAAACAGGATACTTAATGTTATATATATTATAGATCCGAGTTTGCTCAGTGTCCTTCCTTCGATTAGTTCAATGTGAAATGGCAGAAACACTCACAACTTAGCTTCTTAGGTAACAGAAAGTTGAAACCTGAGACAACTTTTAAGAAAAAAAGCTCAAAAGAACCAATGAGGTGCTTAGTCTAAGTGGTAGTCCAGGTGACCTCAGTCAGCCAATGACCTTAAACAATTCTCTCTCACTGAAATGCCTGATGGCTTTGGCTAAACCAAGATGTCCCTGAATATGTGCTCAGACACATAGCCTCCACAAACACTAGGCCCAAACGCAAGCCTCAATATGAACAACGCTACAAATATCCACACTACTTAGAAACAAAATGCAGAAATGTTTCTCACAGCAGAAAAGCAGCAGTGAGCCTTTAAATGAAAGTTTTAAACAGCTAAAGGTTCCTCTAGAGAAAGCTTTTAACTGCAAACAAGTTAACAGAATCAAACAACCCAACAGATGCTTAATAAAAGTGGACAATTTCCAGTTAATACCTCACACACAATGGAACTAGCTAGAAAAATATACAATAGGCGAAGTGCTATAAATAACTCGAAAAATAAGCAAAAAAAAACAGGATACTTAATGTTATATATTATCGATCCGAGTTTGCTCAGTGTCCTTCCTTCGATTAGCTCAGTATGAAATGGATTTGAAAGTCTTGTTAGCAGAGGTGCTGGAGTATTAAACACTTTTGAGTTTTTTGCTTCTGCAGTTGGTGTTTTTCACTTTTTCTGCTGATTTTTTTTTTTTTTTTTTGCTTTGTAACATTATGACAGTTTTATCTTTTGTTGTATTCATACCATGCTGCTAAGACCTGGGACTCCTTACCTGTATCTATCAGGTTAATACCCTCCCTCCTATCCTTCATAACCATTATGAACAACTTCCTAGCCAAAAGCTGTGTCTGCTCTTGTTGAACACCAGGATAAACTATATCCCTAAATGTGAGCAAATACCTCTTCATACATCACATCTATTTGCTCTCCCTTCTTCACTAACTTCCTTACTTCTATCAATTTCTCTCACCTGGCTTTCTGTCTGAATATACCATAAGCCTGCTTTTCTTTCATTTCATATTGCAATTTCTGTTTGTATTATACTAAGTTTCCCTTAATTTCTCTATAAACTGGCTAAAAATTCTCTATTAAATCATTGTTACATAAATTGTATCTATTCTTAACCAATGTTTTTATATTATGTCTAATTTGGTATAATTACTTAATCTGTACATGTTTTGTATTATTTTTGAAGATTGTAAGATTATTGTTTTTAAAATGTTTTGTAATACTTTAGAGCTTTTCTCCCCAGGCCCAGACTGAAAATGGATTCCTACCAGTTAGAAGGAGCGGCCTTAGGTCAACTGGTACACTATGCAAAAGGGTTCCTCGGTGCCCCCCCAGCAACACCCGATGTCCTCATCCAAGTCTACCTAAACCAAATAAATACTGGAAAAGCACCCCTGCTAGAACAACGATCTAGGCGGCCGCCTAGTTGGCCTATGCCTAAGGCCGGCTATGCCAGTTAGACTTTCACAATAAACATATATCAATAAGTACATAAATGTAATAATTGTTTATATTGTAATAGTGTTTTGGTGCAAACACCCAAACTTAAATGTTTTTTCTCACTTTTTTCTTCTCTTCTTTGTTCCCATGGTTTGTTGATCATTAGCCCCCTCCTGTCTAACTGACCCATTCATTCCTCATTGTTAGGACAAAGACTGATAGGGAGACGTCATCATTAAATTGAGTATTTACTTATTTATTTATTTGTATGCAGCCTTATCCCCCCTCTTCATCTGCACTGAGCAAAGCACCAAGGAGGGGACAAGAAACAGGTTGCAGTGAGGAGTATCCTCTCACTTCTGCAAGGGACATTTACCCTCAGGTAGGCCTACCACTTCCCTTGAAGCACAAGTGCCGCTTCCTCAAAGGCTTGTGCACATACAAGCGCATACCCTTTCCATCCCCCACGAATGGCAAATGGGTCATGCTCACTCCTTCTTCTCTTTGTCTAGCTCCTCCAATGTTGGGGCCGATAATCGAACCCTGGTTATCTACATCACAATCTCCTGCAACACAGACCAAGGCTCTCTCCATCTTTTTTTTCCAAACCTTGGATGATTTTTTCCCAGTCATTTCAGTAAGAAGTGATAACTGCATAAATTAGCTACTGAGCAGTGTTTTACTTAATTTATACAGATTTTTATGAACTAGCTGTTTTTCATGTGGTTTGTTATGCTTTTTATTTTTTATTACTGTTTTGCGAAAGTGCATTTTTGGTGAAAAGCACTTTCGAGAAACTGTGCGCTAGTGTTTGTGTTTTGTTAAATAGTGATTTTGGTAAATAGTCCTAGATCTACATATATATATATATATATATATATATATATATATATATATATAGACACACACACACATACACACACACACACACACACACACACACACACACACACACACACACACACACAAATATATACACACAGATATACACATTCATTCATATATACAAATATACTGTACATGCATATCACTATATATATTATATATATATATATATATATATATATATATATATATATATATATATAAATATATACTACATACTCACATACACAGAGGTGCAAATAACTTTTCAACAAAGAGCGCATATAAATGTGTCTGATATTAGTATATACGTCTCAGAGGTTTGCCAAGGACTAGCAGTATAACTTCATAAGTACAAGGACATAAGCACTGCAAATCAACTATTGAATACAGTTTTCAGTAGCATTGACACAGTAAAAATGCATTACAATGTTAACTCCATTATACCAGTATATGCTTTTTACCAAAATATCTTAAAGGTCTTCTTTTCCTGAATATATCTTAAAGGAAGCCGCAGTCCTTGTTCTAGTCTGCCAACATGCACAAAGCAAGCTATCAGATAATAAATGCTACACTCTGCAGTAATTCAGTCTTGCAAATCTACCAAACATTTATATTCTTAGTTCATTTGAGGTCCTGCTACAGCTTAATGAAACACTTCCATTTGTTCAGTCCTTACTGCTACTGAAATTCATCAAAATCTTTTAGCGAAATGTTTACCATTAACACTTATTGATTCCAAAACTTTAAAACTAACTGTACCTGATTTATGTTTTAAAAAAACTTCATTCATGCCATTTTTTTTTTTTTTGCACAAAAACTTAATATATTATATATATGCTAAATGCTACGCTTGTGTTTCTATAAAAAAAAAAAAAAATGATTAATAGCACATGGTTAATATTTCTGTTTTCAAACTATATATTTTCCAGAACTATCAGTTTCAGCTCACTGACTTTTTATTAAGAAATCTTAAAGAATTGGTCATTCTGTTGCTAATCAATACATCAGCTGCAATGACACCAAGAATCCTATTAAACAAGTAAGGGTGTAGAAGAATGACAAGTAGTAACCTTACAAAAAGGAGGGAGCGGTAGAACATGCCATCATGAAAGTAAATTTAGTTAGGATATTTACTATAGAATGCAAATACATAAATGACGTTTTACACCTTACTATCTTTTTTTAACACCTTTATTGAATTATCATTTGTGATATAGGCAACTTTATATTTATACAAAAGTAATCAAAATGTATTAAATTAACATTAACAAATATAACCTAAACAACATTACATAAATTATTCAATTCATTCCCCCTTTTTTATAAACAAGAGACATCTTTATTAAACCATCACTTACGACAGAAGAAATCATACATTTCTAGAAATGAAAACGACCCACCAAAACAGCTGCTGCAGATATGTTAAATGTTGGTTTCTTTAATAATTATGAACAATTTGGCTCTGGTATACCATGATACAGAAATATGGTGCAAGGCACAAATATTATGTATTATTGTATGCAGTCTGACTAGTCACAATGTATGTTATAAAAGATCAATTCACACTGCTATATTTTCAGTAAAAGAGCACATGCATGTAACCACATTGGAATACCTACCTCTCAACTGTTCAGAATTTTGCAGAACATGCCTAATTTTGCTTTGCATTTTTATCTTTTATCTCATTGATGCCAGAAATTACAGTTTCATATTTATTATTTTTCAGGTAAACGCATGCTCATACAAAATCTGTTTTTCATTATCTTTTTAAGTGAATATTTAAAAATTGTCTCTGATTTTGGGCCTTTGTATCACCAATGTTTTTGGCATTGTCTAGAATTTTTGAGCAAAGAATTTGAGAGATATGTACATTGATTTTTACACAAAGTGCATTAACTTTCGAAACAACTTCCAAACTTCAGTGAACCCAGTGAAGCACTGAATAAGAAACCATGTGATCAGTGTAAACAAATTTTGTTTTTATCTTCTAGTCACCTCCCAGCATCCTCTTTGCAGACTTGGGTCTCTTTTTTGTAGCATGTGTTCCTCTTGTATTGAGGAAACCCATACAAACTGAGTGAAAGCAAGCCATGACATAGGACATATCATAGAGAAAATTGTGTTATGAATATGGAGAATGTTTCTCTGTCATTTTTAGCATGGCATATGATGATTTTAGGTTGTCTCAAATGTTATTTCAAAAAGGGAATTGTTCGGTACTCTTTTAATATAACTTTTTCCATAAATGGTCCATGGTGTTATTGAGTGGGTTTCCCAGAATTACAGATAAGAAGACTTTCAATAATTTGTCAGTTAGTACAGATGATTAAGGTTCTGAGTGGTACACTTCATCCTGTAGGCAACAGTTTGATTCCCACATACTCAATTTGCCCAATTTGCCTACAGTGTGAGTTTGAGCAAGTCATTTAACCAAGCACTGATTCCAGTTTACTCCTAAAAAGAAGCCCAAGCATGGTGTGTTTATACAGTTAACAAATGAATAAAAGCATTCATGTAGCCAGTTCTGCTTCTATCATGTTTCTGCAACTAAGCTTTATTCTTCATCTGATGCAATAGAAATGAAGTCTTGTAGGCACTTAATTAATTATGCTACAGTCATCCTTGCCTTTCTGCTAGCATAACTGTAGCACTAAGATGACTTTTTACATTGAGTGGCTGATTCGGCATGAATAGTAATCATGATAAGAGAGTCACCTTGTTAATCCTCCCAAACTGCCCTGTTCCACACATTCATTTTCCTAGCACCTTCCAAGCTCAGTCTGCAATGGTGCTGAAGGGTTTACTTACATAGAGCTCCGATGCATGTGCCAAGATATACAGACTTCTCTTCTTTGGTAAGGTTCTAATTTCTAACTTGTATCAGTGCTAAGTTGTCTGTTTTTTGTACACATGCAGGAATAGTCAAAAATCTCTGGTGCTAAAGTACCTGTGACTGAGCTAGGAGCAGGCAAAGATACACAAGCTTACATGTGTGTGTCTAATGTTGTTCAGTTTTTTTCCTAGTCATATATCTTTGACTACTCATGTTTTAATGTAACATGGGAAAAGGCTTTAACAGGGGTCAATCTAATGGGTGGGGGAAGGTTCAACACTCGACCATTTCTATGGTGTCTGCCCCATGTTCAAAATACAATGGAATTGAAAGAACTGAATGGGTAATAATATGTAGCTAACGAGAAAGCAGTCTAATGGGTTTTGGTTATCCTGTCTGTATATGTGTGTGTATACACACACACACACACACACACACACACACACACACACACACACACACACACACACACACACACACACACACACACACACACACACACACACACACACACACACACACACACACACATAGACACACACACACATAGACACACACACACACACACACACACACACACACGCATAGACACACACACACACACATGCATAGACACACACACACACATAAACAAACACACACACACACACACACAGAGACACACACACACACACACACACACACACACACACACACACACACACACACACACACACACACACACACACACACACACACACGCACACACACACACACGTATATATATATATATATATATATATATATATATATATATAGACAGAAGGAGAGATGGAGAGTGTTCATGTAGGTGTGTGTTTGTCTATGTATATGTGTGTGTGTATAAACATATGCATGCATGTAAGCATAAATGCTATGCAAGTTACATGAGCATAATGTGTGATTTAAAATGGAACTTGTGGTTTTCAAACATAGGTACAGTTTAATTTCTTTGCGAAATACAAATACAGCAAACTTTTTCTCAAGGCCCCATCCCCAAAATATCTTTCATCCTTCTAAGACACAGTTTCCCATCTCATAAAATAACATGTGGCCCAGTATTATACTCTTGGGACCCTATTCATGCTGCACACACTGGGAAAAAAATCAACATTAAGAGCGAGAGTCCACTCAGTGGTACTACTGTTCATGCCAAGACGATCAGGCAGAAAGGAAAAAAAAGATACTGAAGGGAACTATTATTCCAGTAAGAAGTTACAAAAACAGACTCCTTTATGGGACACTGAAAAAATAACACTGCAGACAGAGTGCAAAATGGATAGGGAAAAACTGTGTCTGAAGTGAAGAAAAGCCTGCTGTTTTATTTCACAAATCACTACCTTGCTGGCCTTGTCCAGTTAAGACTGAAGAGGGAATTTATGGGGTGGGGGGCTTTTTCACATGTCTAACAGCTGCAGAGACCCCCAAGCCTTATCGCCATCATTCGTACTTTGGTCAGATTGGGAGGGTGGGTTACAGCATGGAGTTAGTGCTCTATTTAAGTTAAAGCAACCACAAGTAATCACTCCAACAATTATTCCAAATTAAACACTGCCATTATCAATTTCCTGACCTACGGCTGGCTGAGATTTTGGATTTTGCAGACCAGCCAGCAGGATTCATGCAGCCACCCCCTGCCCCCTTTCACCCAGTGGAATTTTCCCTCTGTCGTTTCTTGTAGGCCTCATTTGAAGAGCAATTAAAGTAATTATACTCAAGGCTAGAAAAATATATGATTCAATTTCCATATGTGTCAGGCATGGAGGTGGGGTCAGAGAGATTGGCTACATCCCCAACTACGCTTAGGTTAGTTGAAAATTTGGCAGTGTTTACAGCTATTTGCATATTGCATGATAGTATGATAACATGATAGCTGGCTGTCAGCAATGGCTGCTGGCCTCCTCTCAGAAGGAAACATAAAAATGACATGAAATGAAATACATTACCATAATGAGAGACTGCTTTACTCAAACAGAAGTGTACTGTTACTTGAACCTGTAGTTTGGTAAGGGTAGTGATTCTCAGTATTGAAGTTGTTTATTTTTCACACACTGGATTGAAAACAGGTAGCACTATGCATGAATCTTCATTCTGATCTTGTGTATTATAGACAGAGTACCAGATCAGATTATATAATCAAGTTTCTTTCCTTTTGCTATTTCATATTTAAAAAAAAGGAAAAATGCCATTTTAAGACACTGTTGCATTCTGAACATCACTTTTATTAAAATGCAACAAAACTGGATCATATCAAATGGCATTTATCTAACTAGGTTCACTTAGGCCAACTAAAATTTGAGTCACTGATAACTTTGATATAAAACTTGAGTCACGGATAACTTTGATATTCAGAGCTGAATCAAAATAGGTTGTGTTCATGGAGTTTTGATCTTGACGAAAGTTGATCTGTCTTCAGTTTTAACTGCCCCTGTACACGGCCTAATCCTGTTCCATAATCTCCAAGCCTTACAGCCACAGACTAGGTTTATCATACTACATATACTTTAATAATTGGTTTCAGCCTCCCAACGGGTAAGGAACTTCAGTCTTGGTTGTCATTACCTATAACCATCGGTGAAGGTCAGACTTTTATTTTCATTGTACTGTATTTTTGTATTTTTGAAATATGATTTTACACTTCTCGTACACAGACTCCCAGATGGTAAATTTGCCAGTAAAAACACACTGGATGACATTTACTTTCCAGTGGTAATCTTTATTCTGATTTTTTTTTCCTTAATTGTTTTTCTGCATCAGCAGCTTAAATATAATTTTGTGTAACAGACAAGAAAAAAAGTATATCATAAACTTAATATTTATTAAGCCATATGGTTAAATTTAGGTATACATGTTATTTCTATAACAGAACAGTGACCATTAACTATATGTTTATTTTTTAAAATGAGATCCAGTTTGTAGTTTTCTTTACATAAGCCCAATAAGTAAAATGAATTGCATTTGTCTATTTCCTTAAACCTCTAGAACAGTTTACTGAACTATGTCCTTTAGGCTTACTAAGGCCATATAATGTTACAAGACCAGTTAAAAACTGACTTGCATAAATGGGAATTTAATCTTAGCTATCCACCATGTGAATGATACATGATCCTAAGCAATTTATATCACCTTCATTCTGCTCCTGAGGTGCACTGCTGGAAAAAGAAGTCTTGCCCTCATTAGCGCTTTCCCATGTAATAGACTGAAAATACATAAATATAAAATAATATAAAAATACCAGTTTTGCAAACTGTAGCTTAAGTGCTGGCTATGTTAACATCTGAGAAAGCACTAAGAGTAGAGGCCAGAGCAGATAATTAATTTTCTTTTATTGGCACTAATGAGGCTCATAGCTTATTCACTGGGCTCAAACTGCACTGGAAACTTGATGGGTTTCTCACTGATGGATAATACTACATAATGGTTCCAAATCCCTCAGCTATCACTCCTAACTCTATTTCAACACCCCAAAAGAAAAGAATGTAACTTTGATATATTGCATAGAGCTATTAATGATTTACTGCCATTGTGATTGGTATATTTAAAATATTAGCATATGATGTAGACATTCATAGGCTTAAGCTCAGTCTGAAACATATTTTTATATCACATAGTGATTTATGCACTTCTACTGGGACAACTTCAGCCATTTTTTTAACCGACTATGACTTCTCTTCTGATAACATAAACCAAAAGATGTGTTAACATCTTTGGTGTTAGCTATGATGCCCTTTCCATAATCGGATGGTAATAATGTTAAAGCATGCAAAAGGGTCCACCACTGGACTAGCGTACCCCCCCCCCCCCAGGATGCAATTTCTACTGTAATCATTGCAGGGGAGAGCAAGTACAAAAAATCAGCGGGAAGTAGATCCAAGGCCTCTGTAGTCACCTGTGCACATCTCTCAGAGCACTTACTGGCTTTAACAATTAAGCCCAGAGTAGGGCAAAGAACATCCAAAGCAGAAGGATAGCCAAACGAGGAGAAAGCAGATAACAAGTGTAGAGGCATACATCCTTGCTGGCAGTCAGCCTTTCACTGAAGGAAAAGTGAGACACAATGGATACCACTGAAATCAACAAATTTCATGGACAAGGGACAAAATGAGCCTTTGCAGTCTGCTTTTACCAGAGACAGCAGCAGGTGTTGCTGAGAAAAGAAGAAAGGGAACAGTACAGAGACAGTGAGGAACATGGCCAAGGATCTCTCATCAGAAAGACCGATTAAAGCTTAAACACTGCTAGCCAGCCCAGCACTAGCAACAAATGCCAGAATACAGCAGAATCGTATTCCCTCCAGAGGACTGGGCATAGCATGTCTGGAAGTTTAGTAAAGAGGAATAAGGCCATAAGCTGCTAATGTGCTCATACTGTAGCCCTAGGTTTGATTCCCTCAGACTCTGTTTACTTACTCTGTGATGTTTAACAAGTCACTCAACTAGATAATGCTTCTGGGTCACCCCTGAAATGATGCACATGCACCTAGTGGGTTTGTCTCTTTAGAAAGTAAATAAGATTTAAAAATGGTGCCCTATAGCATTTTGTGAGACTGAAGAGCTAGTAATGAAACAACTGGGCAACATACAAAGGAGGCATGATGCAGGTCATAAACGTTAACACAGCAAGATGTAGGAATGGAGTAAAATGAAGGCAATACAACAAGAGAGCAAAGGTAAAAAGGACTTGGGGGGAGCTCAGTAGAGATAAATTGGAAAGTCTAAAGAAAGGAAAACAAGAAAACAAAGAACAGGAAAAACAAAAAGTGATGTATGTAATGTGAAACAACAAAAGATGGTAAGGCGCATGGCTCAAGCAATGTTGAGATACGTGTAAGAAATGCTGAGATAGATGAAAGTGAAAAGAAAACAAGACATAATGGATTAGGAGGGGGAAGCAGAATGCAAAGCAGGAGGGATACCTGATTCTAGGAAAGGAAGAATAAAGGAGGTGAGTTTCATCTACAAGGTGCAGGGCAGCAGTATGGCTTATGATCTGGGGATATAAAAGTACAGGAGTAGTTAAGGCTATGGAGTGCAGAAGGGATGTTCAGTAGTTTAGAGGATACAGGAAAGATTCTCAAATTGACAGTATTATCTACAGAAATGGGGCAGACAGTGACAGCACGGAAAAATGTTGGGAACATATCTGAGAGGAAATACATTTTGACATGATGTACAGAAGATGATAAGAATGAGACACTGAGTGGAAGGTGAATAAGAGAATCAACAGAAAAGGACAAAAGTGACAACAGGGTGAAAATGAAGAAGAGAAAAAGTTAAGTAAGGAGATACAATTAGAGAAAGAAAATCTTAGAAAGAGATACATGGAAGATAAACTCTGAGGCATGGCAGAAAGTCAGAAAGACTGAGGACAGCAAGGAATGCATAAATAGTACAGGTAAGGTAGAGGAGGAATGATGAAGGTAAATACAAGAAGGGAAGCCTGGCAAAAAGGGGGGAGGGCAACACTAGGAGGAAGACAGGAAGATAATTAGATTAGGAAGATTCCATGAGACAAAGTAAGGGAAAGATGGGAGGGATACTGGTTGTACAGAAACCAGTTACTTGAAGCACTGGAAGACTTTAGTAATGGTGGAGATGGGCTGTATGCAGGCAGCAGGTAGAGATTACAAAGAGTGGTCAGTATAGTCAGAAAGTATAGGGAAAGGCCAGACAGTGATCCATACTGTTTAAGAAAAGGGTAAAGTTCCAAGTGGTCAACTATAAGCTATTCTTCTTGAAAGTGCTATATCAATGCATAAAGTCAACAAGTCTAATAAGGGTGGAATTACTGCAGTGCTTAGGATATTAACCCATTTTTCTCATGTTACCTTTAAACATCTATTGCAAGACCACCAGTTATTGGAGAGCCCACATTCTGCCTCTCAGTAGTCATCTTGGGAGTAGTGCTTCTGTTTTCTCCAGGTGAGAGAAGGGGCACAAGTACATTATTTCCTGGAGACTTCTGATCTCCAGAAAGCCTAATAAATGCTTCATAGGTGACAGCTTGGAATTTGTGCTTATATTGTATTCCTGGCGAAAGCAGGAGCAGAGTGCATTGATTCCTGACTGTTTCTGGTTCGGCAGTGTGGGTCTGTGCTTGATGTTCCTGATTGGTCACTCATTGTTGGCATTTACTTCTCTGAAGTCAAGGCCAGTGTCAATAGTCTCTGGCTGACTAAATTTGCAGATGATTGCAAACTAGGAGCTGCCATTGAATCTCACATTGACACAAGTGTTCTCCAGGAAGGGCTAACACAGACAAACAACTGGTGTTAGAGCCATGGACGAAAATTAAATGCCAAGAAGTGCATAATAGTATCCTTTGGGAAGTCATCCACCACTGGTAACTATCATATTTACAACACACCCCTTAGTGTTGACCCAGTAGTCAGGGACTTAGGGACAGACATAGACAGTAATCTAGCCTTTGACCATCACGTGTCTACAGTAATGGGGAATTCATTCTATGTTGCTCAGCTTGTAAACAAAAGGGTATGGCATCTAGGTCCAAGGAAGTTGGTATATACCTAGCCAGGCATATCCAACAACATGTCCACAGAGGTCCCTCACTAAAATAATACAAGGTGTAAGTAAAATGTTGTATGCAGACTGCCTCAAGGCACTAACCCTGTATTGGATTATGTCTTCTACAGGCTTTTGAGGAGAGATCTCTGCCTGGCATTCAGGGCATTGTCAGACCCCACTCTGATGGACCTCCTGAACATCTACAAAAAAAAAAAAAACAGCACCAGAATTACCTATTCTAAAGACTTAAACCTTTCCTGTGATATAAATAGGACCTGCTGGGGAGATAGGTACACATCCCAGAGACTACCCCATCTCTGAAACAGGGTCTCCATCCATATTAAACAGAGTTCCTCCCTAACCCAATTAAAGTGTAACTTGGACAATTGGGAGAGGAACAGGAAATTCATCCCTGGTATTGCATTTATGTCTCTGTTGGACACAGGCAACCTTTACATGATTCATTTCCCAGGTCACTGCTTGTAAATGCTTCAACTCCCAAACCCCTGCTTACACTTATCAAGGGTACCAGAACTTTTCTGAGATTTGGGGTACATGGATAGGCTTAACAAGACCCTTGTGAACATTAGCCTATTAAACACCCATAAGCTTAACAGTTCTCTTATAGGTTCATAGGTGTTTAATAGGCTTAAAAAGGCCCTTGTGATCATTAGCCTATTAAACACCTATGAACCTATAAGAGAACTGTTAAGCTTATGGCTAAACAAGAAAAGAGGAGGAGCATGTGCATAGCATATTAGGAAACTGCAGCAGAAGGAAGACTGAGTTGGACTGGAAAGGCTGTTCTTCAGCCCACTAAAGTATTACTGCTAAATGATGGGTGGGAAAGTTTTATCAGGTACTGTAAATTTTAGAATAAGGCAGAGGGGGGTAGATAAGACAGATAACGTGAATGGGAAAAAAGGGAAGATAGGGAGAGCAATGCTAGATCCTGCAAGGAGCCTAAGACAGAAAATGACATGGCAAAGGAAAAAACATGGGTAGTTGGGCTATAGAGATATAAGTGTAAGGTAAGGAGGAGTAGGACATAGTCCCAGGGAATAGGATTTGATGAAGGCACAGAATGGATGATGATGATGATGATGATGATAGGTATCATGTCAATGCGTGTTAAAAAATAAATTGTCATAGTTATATTTATAGAGAGTCACTGGGCATGCTGTCCAGGAGACAATTAAGGAGCCTACCTCAACTTCCAATTTACCATGTAGCACTGTTATGTTAAGTGACATAGAGTCACACAGTAGGCAGATAAGGGCTAAGGGAATCAAACCTTGGACTACAAGAAGCAGCTCATTAACAGCTCGTAGCATTAATCCTCAGTGCTAACTGTCAGACACAAAATACTGGAGGATAGAAAGAGAAGATGGTGGTGGACATTTAAGTTAGAAATGAAGATTAAGAGTTTTCAAAGAAAAAACAGTTAGCAAAAAAGGTTGAAGGTGGTTGAATCAGGCCAGCCTGGGTATCTACAGGCACCCAGATGTTTCCAGAATTTTAGATGAGTAAATAACAGAAATATTAAAGGAATGAAGAGGTGAAAAGGGTAATAGTACTAGGAGACTTTAGTCTTCAAGAACCATAGTGGAGCATACCAGCACCTAGGCCAAACAGGGAAAATGTAAAATTGTGAGCAACAGATATGGGGAAAACAGTGGAAAGGGAAAACATATTGTAAAGAGCTAAACTCTGGCTATTGCACTGGGTAACAGAGGAAGAGAAGAGGCTGAAGTGATGCCGTTTAGCAAGCAATGGTCAATGTATGGTGCAGTACAAGACAAAGTCCACAGAAAAAAGATGCAAAGCAAACATGGATGTGATTACATAGGGGTATATTACGGCAAATGGAGTAAAACAGCAAGGGTTAAGCAAACTCTAGGAATGCATTTAATGGAACATTTAGAATGGAATGCAGGAGAGGTACAGGTGGGTAAAAAGACAAAAGGATGAACCAGTGAAGCCAAAGGTGCAGTAACGGAAACCTATGGGGAAAGGCTACAGCAAATGGAACAATGTAAGAGACAAGATCAAAGAAGGATACAAAGAAGCTATCAAGAAGACATTAAGAAAACAGAAATCCTAAGGTAAGGTGGAAAAGCAGACTATGGAGTTAAAAGGGCAAGAAATGCTTGATTATATGTGTGAAAGAAATAAGGAGAGTGAAACTAACGAACAGATGAAAGAGGATATAGATAAAGAGGAATGGACAGAGCTGAAAGTAGTTCCTTGTTTGTGGTTTGATGATGGAAAAAGAATGCAGAGAGCCTGCATAGGAGAAAAGGAGGAGGAAACCAAAAACCTACCCCCCCATACACACACTATATTTTTGACAAACTAGCCAGTGAAAAACTATTAGTATCTAGCGACAGTCACCCCAACAATGGACCCAACCACAACCCTCCACCCTCTACAGACCCTTCAAACCCCCATACCCTACCCTCAGTTCTACCTCACAGACCTTCCCATCCTCTTCCACCAAAACTCTAGCTATTCTATCCATGAAAACACAAAGCATCATGAACATAATCTCTCCTTGTCATGCCTGGATAGCCCTACACACCCCTGATATTCTCTCCCTCTCTGAAACATGGCTTAAGCCACACATGTCTGACTCAAAACTTCTTTCCCTAGGCTATAACATCATTCAACAAGACATAGATAAGAAAAAAAGGTGGTAGTGTTGCAATTCTATTCTCTAATCAACTGTCCTTCCACCCCTATCAATACCCCCAAACTTCCACCCAGCAGAAGTACTCATTGTCACCTGTAACCTGAACAATCACAAAAAATTAGGAATTGCTTCCATCTACATCACCCCAGGAAATAAAACATCCCTATCTTACAACATTTTCTCTCCTGGATCTCTAAGACTATCTCTTATGAAATTGTTATTGTAGGTGATGTTAACATTGACTGGAATGGCCTTAATGCTGATTCCCCAAACACCTCCATCAGCCTCTATGGCTTCTCCCAACTTATCTCTACTCCTACTCATATCAATAAACATACGAGTTATGGCTCCATACTAGACTGGATCCTTTCCTCCAACCACAACTCCTATCACAACCCCTCCTCCTCACCTGATAGCCTAAGTGACCACCATACCATCTCTATACTACAACCTGCACCCAAACTACACAAAACCCAGCAATACAAAGACCACTATAATCTCTCAAACTTTAATCCAGACACTTTCAACCACTCTCTCTCCATGATTAACTGGTCCTTCCTCTATGACCTCCCCCTTGAGAAAGCCATCCAGGCCTTTAACAACATCTTCTTAGCCACACTTAACATCCAAGCTCCCACTAGGAAATTAAGAATCAAAACCCACACTTAACATCCAAGCTCCCACCAGGAAATTAAGAATCAAAACCCACTATGCCCCAGGATTAACACAAACCACACATGAATTTATGAATAAAAGAAATAGCGCATGGAAAAAATGCAAAAACTATACTGACCTGCTAGACTGTAGAGAGATTCATAACTCAAGCAAAAAAGGTCACCCTTGACAAAAAAAAACTACTTCCAAAAGCCACTAAACAATCCCCATTCCAACACCCCAGAATTCTGGCAATCAGTAAATAAGCTATTACATCCTGGAAGGCTGTCAGCACCTAATCCATACCCAAATAGTTCTCCCATCAGTACTGCCACCTTACTTAATACCTTCTTCATCGACTCTATTTGCAACTTAACCAAAAACAGTACCATTACCCACCCCAATCCCCCCCCAGTCACTCTTAAACCCACCCCCACAGCTGACATTGTCATATCTTAGCAGACTGAAAACATGCTCTCCATCTGCTGATTACCTTCCTCCTCATTTCCTAAAACTTGCTGCCAATACTGTTTCATACCTCATCTCCATCTTAATCAATAAGTCAATCAAGGAAAATCTGGAAGAAATCCTATGCCATACCCCTACATAAAGGTGGCAATTCAACTGAGCCCCTCTAACTTCAGGCCCATTGTCATTCTGTCTCCATTGTCTAATATTCTAGAAAAGTGTATTCATAAACAGCTCCTTGACTACCTCTTCTGAGAAAATCTCCTTACTCCTACACAGCATGGTTTCCACCAAAAGAACAGTACAGCTACTGCTCTGATATCTTTCACAAATTCCACTGTGATTTCCTGTGACAAGTTAATCTCCTGTTTGTTTCTTGACCTGTCCAAAGCCTTCAACACTGTCTTTGAACTGCTTCTATCCAAACTTGCTACCCTTAATCTCTCCAACTCTGCTCTGTCTTGGTTCTCCAGCTATCTCTCTAATAGAGTCTTATCTGTTAAATGGCAATCCAACCTCTCTCATTTCATACTAGTCCAAACTGGGGTATCCCAAGGCTCCACCCTTGGGCCCCTATTAATAAATATATTTATTAATGACCTATACTCTTCCTGTCCACTCTCCTTTGTCATACAATACGTTGATGACTCCACAATCATCTCCCCTCTGACAATATCAATCACCTTCACACCCTCACCCAAGAATCTCTGCACTCTGTCGAAAATTGACTTAAATCCAACCAATTGCTATTTAACCCAAAGAAAACCAAACTTCTATTATTTCTGCCAAAATCTCACCAACACCTTTTAAATTTCTGGTCTCCCACCAGGACACAAGTGCTCTTCAGCAGTAACATTCTGCTAGCCGAGCACACTCAAGCAAATCTGCAGTCTGCGGCTACCACTCCATCTATACAGTGTAAGAAGGAATCAGTATTGCAAACTAAACAAGGATATACATTTTGAGCCTCAAGAGCAGGAGCACACTCAAACAAATCTGCAGTCTGCGGCTACCACTCCATCTATACAGTAGCACACTCAAGCAAATCTGCAGTCTGCGGCTACCACTCCATCTATACAGTGTAAGAAGGAATCAGTATTGCAAACTAAACAAGGATATACATTTTGAGCCTCAAGAGCAGGGTCAGTCCACCCAGGCATTCTACTTGTATGTTTTATGAGAGTGAAGCTATTACATTAGCAGTATTTCTTAGTAGTTCTCAGCTTGCTAATAAAACTGACTGTTGTAGCCTTGTGCCCCCCCCCCCCCGATAGTACAGTAATCCAAACTGTCCAATAGACAGTATAGATTTTAATTCACATCCCTGTGACTAAATTAAATTAACCATCAAGCAGCCCTCTCAGTTCTTTCTGCCTTAGTTTGTATCACTTGGAGGATCACCTGCTTATTTGCATCTCTATCATTGCTAATGTATCTCCCTACTCTAATCTGTGCACAAACTGGTTACTAATCAGCAAGTCAATGTAAAGACACACTCCCAACCTTAATAAACTTTGCTGTCTCTTCTCTCCTTCACTTTACAGGTAGTTTGAATTATTACTTACCCTCTCTGAGGCCTTCACTGATTTCCACTGAGTGCCTCTCTGGTTTCTTTGCATTCCACCTGGTTTACACCCCTTGTGCTATCTCCCTCCCCCAATACAAAGTCTTTATTAGAATCCTGCTGAGCATGGAGCCATCTTTAAATTTCTAGTCTCCCACCAGGACACAAGTGCTCTTCAGCAATTACATTCTGCTAGCCAGTAAGCCATTAGACCTCAGGAATTTCTTTTAAAAGTGTTCAGATTTGTAAAGTAATACTTACTTTTTTCTCTTGCCTTGGTTGGCTCTGGCTCTGCCCCGCTCCGTTCGCCCTTGCTAACGCTCGGGCTCTCTCCACTGCCCTGCCCTGCCCCTATTCCTCCCCCCACTACCTCTACATTTATAGTAATCATAGCCACACCCACAGCTCACCCTCACATCACCTCCACCAATCACAGCTCCTCAAGTCATATCACATTAAACCACAACAACTTGCTCCACACAAAATACTCCCAATCACTCTCATTCCCACTAGGCATTTTTTGCATCACCCACACTACTTCCCCATCCACATATAGTGCAACCCTATAATTCCTATTCAGACCCCCCACCTAGAAACAACATAAACTTTATAACCATGACTATCACACAACTAAATCTAGTCTGTCTTCTCATAATTCTTTACAACACCACAAGTTATCACTCTAGCAATATCCCTAAACTTAGTAGCACAACACTGCATTATGCACTCTCATACACAGACACCACACATTATAATAATATCTGCCCACACTTATTCAAGAACTACATAACGGACCAATTCAGAACTAAACACATATGCTCTCATTCCTATTCCAAAAAAACACAATACTTTCTCACACTCCTCACCAAACTCCAACATCTGTATAACCATTTTAACTCCAGGCTCACCATAAGTGGGGATATCCACCCCAACCCAGGCCCAAATCCATCCTGTCCAATACAAACTGCTCCAACACAAATGTCAGAACATAACACCCCCACTTTCTTCATCCCTGGGCAAATCAACAACAGCAGCAAAACCAACCATCTTTTAATGCTAAATATTAATATTAGAAGCATCAAAAATAAAATACCTGAACTCCAGGCCACAATAGCACACTACTCCCCAGACATAGTTGCTTTAACAGAAACCTGGCTAAAAAAAACATAGCTAACCCAGAAGTTCTCCCTACCGGCTACAATATCATTAGACAAGACAGACCACTTCGTAAAGGGGTGGAACTGCCTTACTCTACAAGTCCAACTTAACTGTCCATCACTTACCAAACTCCTACCCCTCCCCAATAATTGGGACATACTTATCTCACAACTTCAACTTCACCCTAAAAAGGTCATCACCACAATTGTGATCTATATTCCACCTGGTAATATACCTGCTAGCCTTGAAGACTTCTTATCCTGGTGTTCTTCCACATACTCACAAGAAACCCTTATTCTGGGGGACTTCATCCTAGATTGGTTCACCTGTATATCAGAACCACCAAGTAATCTAATAAATCTCCATGGCTACCAGCAGCTAGTCCAAATTCCAACTAGGTGTGATAAAAATCTAAAAGGGAATCCATCCTTGACTGGGTCCTAACTAGCAACCCCACATTGTACCCTCACACAGGCAGTCTCCCAGACACCTTAAGTGACCACAACATAATATACTTTATACGTAGTAGAACAAGCATATGCAAAACCACTAACTATATATCCACTAGAAACACAAAAATTCTCTCCTGAGGTCCTCAACACTTTACAGTGTAACTGTGACTGAACCCCACTAAAAAGCCTCCCACTTGACCAGGCTGTAGCATATTTCAACAAAACATTTCTACAACACCTAGACACTGTCGCTCCATTGCGTAAAATCAAGGTTAAGACCTCTACAAACCCCTGTCTCAGTAAAGAAACCAAACAAATCCTTAAGTCCAGAGACACTGCCTGGCTACTATCAGAAAATGAAGAAACACAAAGCCTAACTAAGTACTAAGAACTGCACAACTGTGCAAAAATGCATTAGGCTGGACAACAAATCCTGCTACACGACATTACAAAATAAATACCAACACAACCCCCAAAAATTTTGGAAAAATGCAAACCAGCTACTAAAATCCACCCAAAAGGCTACCCCCAAACCAACCACCCCTGACACTAAAGTTCCCATCGAAACACAATTCAACTCCAACTTTGTGAACTCAATTCTATCCTTAGTATCACAGAACAGTTCCCTCCTCACTACCCCCCCAACACAAATAACACTAATACAAGCTTTACCCTCAAAACAGTTTCCACCACTTCAATCAAAAGCATGCTCTCCAAACTAAAAACCTCATCAACAGCAGCCGACCTACTCCCCAGCTATTTCTTGAAACTTACAGCAGATGCTATTGCTATCCCAGTCTCCACTCTCATAAACAGATCAATTGTTGAAAACTATGTGCCCAAACTCTGGAAAATAACCTATGTTACACTCATACATAAAGGCAGGACCTCCACTGAACTTAATAACTACAGACCCATTGCTTTACTCTCCCCCCGGTCAAAATCCTAGAAAAATGCATCCATACCCAGATGCTAAGCTATCTCCTAAACTGCAACATCCTGTCACCTACTCAGCATGGTTTCAGACCTGCCCATAGTACCACTACAGCTCTCCTCTGCTTCACAGACACAGTAAACCGTCTCAAAAATGAAGGCCTGCAAGTGTCAACTCTTTTTTTGTATATGTCCAAAGCATTTGACACAGTCTCACACCAAATCCTGCTAAACAAACTAAACCAATATCATCTATCTAATTCCACTCTTACCTGGTTCCAAAGCTACTTAACTGACAGGTACCAAGCTCTGAAATGGGAAAATTCTCTCTCCTCAGCTGCCCATAACTATAGGAGTCCCATAGGGTTCTATCTTAGGACCACTACTATTCACAGTCTTCACAAATGACCTCCACACCTCCACACAGCATGCATCTATAATTCAGTATGCAGATGACACTACCTTAATCTGTGCTGCACAAAACATTCCCACCCTCCTGCAAACAACTCAACTAGCATTCTCTGACGTTGAAAACTACCTTACCAAAGCCCAACTTATCCTCAATCCAAAGAAAACTCAGCTTATGATTATAACCAGTTCTAACAAAAACACTAACAGTCAATTCACTATCTACTCCACAAATGCTACTCCAATTGCTCCAGTGGCACAGGCTAAGCTATTGGGAATAACCATAGACTCCCACCTAAAATTTGATAGTCATCTGAACTTAACTATTAAAAAGTACATGCCAAACTGGGGTCACTCTACCATATCAAACCATTTCTTACCAACAACACAAGATCAGCCATTGCTCGCTCCCAACTTCTATCCACCCTACTCTATGCATCTCCCATTCTGACTAATCTCAACAAAACTGAACTAAGCAAAATTGAAGCTTGCTATAACAGAATTGCCCACTTTGCTGCAAATTGCTCATATAGAACTCATCACTGTACTGCTTTGAGACAGCTCCACTGGCTTGAACTGCCCAACCTCCTAACCTACAATCAGCTCTGCCTCTGTCATTCTATCTATTACCTCCCCAATAAGTGTTCTGCCCTCAAAAACCTAGTACAACATCACTCAGCCAAAAGGCCTCTTAGATCATCAAGCAAACTACTACTAGAAGTCACCAACAGCTACAATAGCTTTGGAGATGCACTATATAGTAGTTTGGTGGCTAAAAATGGAACTCTGTCCCTACTAGCATTCAAAACACATCATCCAAAGCCTCCTTTAAAGACCTCATCAGGCAACATCTCAAGCAAAGTTGGCAGTGCCATGATTGCTCCCCAGGCTAGTGAAAGCGGATAACATATACATACTAAATCTAGAGCAATTGATAATAGTTTTTCAATCTTACTCACAAACACTGGCTAATCTACAATGTATGTACTGTACCTGTGTACTATGTATGTATTCTACCTACATTCCAAAGTTCAGCTGTACACCACAAATCTATTACTTACCTTTATTTTTAAAATTAATATTTTTTTGATTGTTCTCTCCACTGTAACTGTTTGTGCTGCATACCACTGTAAAAATAAATGTGTCTGTAATTTTTTCTTTGTGGAGCTTTTCTCCCCGGGCCTCTGCTGAAAAAGGGCCTTTTCGGCTCAGTCAGACACCCCCAGTTAACAAATGTAAAATAAAAAATAAAATAAATAAATAAAATCTCTACCTTTACTGTCTCTTCACCAAATAACATGATCATCTCTGTTGAATCTCACACTAAACTGTTAGGAGTTATTGTTGATGACCAACTAAAGTTTGACCTCCATATTCAGCAGTGTATTAAAAAAACACATCAAAAATTAGGCATGTTATACAGGCAAAAAAAAATTCCTTACCAATGCTTCTAGACTCTCTCTTGCACAATCTTTTCTACTTCTGACCCTACTCTATGCTGCCCACATCCTCACTTACCTCCAAGCTAAACTTCTATCTAAACTGGAACTCACCTACAAAAAAAATTGCAAGGTTCACTACCAACCAACCCTACCACTCTCACAAGTGTCTAGTCTTGAAAAATCTGCAATGGCCGGAATTCCAACATCAAATCATCCTACCCCAACTTCTCATGGCCCATTCTATCATACATGATCCTGCCATCTGCCCCTCTCTTTCCAGCCTCATCCAGCCTCATACTCCCAACTGCACTCTATGCAGCACCCAACATTTTCTACAAGTGTATGTGCCCAAAGAAACATTGGTAAACTCATCTACAGCTACTCAGTGGCTAACACTTGGATATCTTCCCCTCAGTGTTAGACAAATCTCTAACTCAAATTCTTTCAAAACAACACTAAAGGATACTCTTCATTTATCACGGACATGCTTTTGTAATGATCCAACATAATTTCGACCCCCACTCTTCCAATAAAGTGATACTAACTATTTTTTCTACACCCTCTCACTGTCTCTGCTTTAAAAGTATCCTACATTTTGGAACTTTGTACTCTATGCTGTTGAATTTATGGACAAGTTCTAGCTTGCTGGTTCATCTTACTCTTACACATATTATTAATGGTACAATTCCTAGTTATGTATATTGTATTTTCTAGCATGTTAATTCCTAGTTATGTATATTGTATTTTCTAGCATGTTGTTTCATCTCACTTGTAGACATATTTTCAGT
This sequence comes from Protopterus annectens, assembly GCF_019279795.1. Taxonomy (NCBI): domain Eukaryota; kingdom Metazoa; phylum Chordata; order Ceratodontiformes; family Protopteridae; genus Protopterus; species Protopterus annectens. The sequence goes on from NC_056739.1 coordinate 425,140,525, forward strand.
TGTATATCTCTTAGATTATGTACAATCCTCTGTACAATGATTGTTGTGCTAATATTGTTATTGTTTTGGAACTTTTCTCCTCGGGTCTCCATTGAAAAAGGGCTACTTCCCAGTCGGACTAACCTGGTTAACAAATGTCAAATAAATAAATAAATAAATAGAAATGTGTACATTGGAGGAAATGGATCCTGTTGAAAAGGAGTTCATCCTAGAGGCAAGATGAGCTACCCCACCCCCTAGGATTCTCATTAAGCTGGTTTTAATGTGGAGATAGCTTATTAAGGGCTCCGTTGCTGAAGGAATGAACCCTAATGACAAGAATTGCACCAGAGAATAGGACTTCACATAGTGATGAGATAGGGCCAAAAGACAACTGAAAGAATTACGAACCAGTCAGTATGAAATTATTAGATGGGAAAATCATAAATAAGATACTGATGGAATCCTGGCCAGATATTAGGGTGGGATTCAACTCCAAAACATCAACTAACATATTTTTAGGGCTGATCCTGACAGATATATTTGATAGGGTAGTGGAAGAATGAGAACCTGATGTCATACATGTGGATTCCAGTTAATCATCCAATACAGTGTCATATTAAACTTCTAAGCATTAAAGAGAGTGGAGATGGGAGGTAAATGATCAGATTTTTGGAAAGCTGTCAACGATGTAGGCTTCAGATGGATAACCTTAGAGGCCTGTAAGTAGAGAAACACCAGACCACAACACAATGTCCTGAAGCCAATATTCTTCAGTGTGTTCATTCTAGGCATAATTCTGCACACAGAAAAAGGATTAAGCTTTTAACAGATTATACTAGGACACACCTAGCTGTAAGTAACAGGAAATTAGCCTTGGGAATATCAAAAGTCTGTGAAACCATAAGTGATAATTGAGGTTCAAGCCTGAGAAGTTGAAAGTGCTGCAACTGGGAACAAACAGTCATAAAACAGTGATAGTCTGTATGTTTTTTTCTTTTTGGGGGGGATCAGTGTATATAGCAGTAGCACAGAAAATTACTTTTAGGTAATCATCGTGCCTAGAATGACTCACGAAGAACAGAACGAGAAAGCAGCAGGTGGGCAGCAGAATGCCAGGCTGCATCACTAAAGGTACAGACACTTGTGACAAAGACAAAATCCTTCCAGCTTGTGTTTAATAAAGTATCTATTTCTGACCAGGAAGGAGGAAACATCATTATTAGAAATAATTCAAAGACAAACAGCCTCAAAGCTAGTCGGTCATACTTCAGTTTAGACATAAGTAAATTATACTTCATTGAGAGACTGTTGGGCAAATGGAATGCACTTCTTCAATGGACACCACAAACTACATCAAGTGAGGCGGCACATAAAAGGGCATGTTATGCAGGGGAAGATTAGAAGGGAACTAGGGGAGGAGCAGTTGAGGATGCTACCTGTAATAGTCATGCACAGTAGTTAAGTAGGTAGTCTTCTCATGTGCCCAGTATCCAGTATGTATGTATATGGTAAAGAGGTTAGAGAAGTGATCTTGCTTCAGCACCTCACAAATGATTTGTTGCTTCCAGATTTCATTTCACACTGTTGTGACTGGGTAGTAATTACTGCAAAAAAAATCACCTTCTCCAACTGATTCTAACCCATTAACTAAACTAAAGTCTTTTGGTCCGCTAATGATTGGCAGTAGATTTTTACGATGCCGAGTTGCCAGCCCGACACCCAACCTTCAAAGAAGGCACATCCATTCACTCTCGCACCTACCTGCATGTCTTTAACATCACTCGACTGTGGGGAAGACATGCAGACTCGACACAGAAGGTACTCCAGCTGAGAATCAAACCGGAGAACCTCTTGCTGTGAGGCTACAACGCTAAACCGCTGCACCACCGTGGCCCATTTTAACCCATTAACAAAGAATAAAAAAAGAAAAATATGATAATAAGAAATCAGATGCTGAAATCCACATACACACACACACACACACACACACACACACACACACACACACACACACACACACGCACACACACACACACACACACACACACACACACACACACACACAGGCACACACACACACACACACACACACACTCACACACACACAGAACATCACTGACTCATAAAATGGTGTAAGACAGAAAAAGGCCATATTATTAATAAACAGCATTAACACGCATTCAGCATTACTAGCATAGAAACATTCATCAACAACAAAAAGACGTTCACTGGGTAACTCAGATAGGTGTATATTATAACATTGAATTTTATAAAGTTCGAATGTTATAATATCGAACCAGTTTTGTCGAACGCTGAAAACAGTGAAGGTGCAGGACATCGAATTCTTTCCCAGGGAAAGAATTAGATGAGCCGTTGCTGTGGCTTCGCTGTTTTCAGCATTCAATATGTTGGAGCGTTACGAGTCGGGTTCAGGTAAGTGTGCAATTGTATGTAGGTTAGGGTTAGAGGACGGGTTAGGTGAGTTAGGGTTAGGGCACGGGTGAGGTGAGTGTGCGATAGTGATGGACCTTAGGGTTAGGGTCGGGTTAAGGTAAGTGGATAGCTAGTAGTGTATGTAAAGTTTAGTTTAGGTGTAGGATTTTAAGTGTATGTGTGTGGATTGCTGTTTTTTGTGTGTGTTTGTGTTGTGTGTATGTTTCTTGGATTAGCGATTTTTTTTCCAGGGAAAAAAATCGCTATTCTGACTGTTCGATATTTGTGGATTTCGATGTTTAGGGTTCTATAATATAACATTCGATCTTTGTAGATTTCGATGTTATAATATAGACCCAGTCAGAGACCCTATTTTTACTTCACATTTTGAAGTAATACCCAACTTGCTTGGCTTAGGGCTACAGGCCCTCCACATTTGTAACTCCAAATATCAGATACAGGTGAACCTGTTATACTGGTTTTCTTGAGATGAAGCTTCTACAGTAAAATATGCTCCAAAAATTAATGACTATTATTCACTTTCATCATAAATTTCCCCATGTCATCTTTTATTTCTGTTGTGTTCTTATGAGTTTAGGCTCCATAGCAGAAATTAAATCAGACATGAAAGCATTCTGGAATGTATGGTCAAACTGAATAGACTAGGTGAGCAGTGCCAATCTGGAAAAGGTAACAGCTGTACCAAAAAAAAAAAAATTGCATGTGATATGTGTTGTAAAAACAAAAGGTAGGGGAATTCATGACTGTTGTCTGCAGCTACACATGTCTGCTACCCCCATGCAGACTACATGGCAGAACACTATGCTGTTTGTAAACAGTTCCAAGCTTTATGTAGCAGTGTCATACACTACTGTGCAATGGAAGTGTTCAGATACTCAGGATACTTGGAAATTATGTGCCACATCAATATCCATATTTCACCAGTGCATGGATTGCAATTTTTATTGCAAGGAAAGATACCAAGGGGGTATTCCTAGACTTATAGAAAGCATATGGCAAGGTCCCAAGAAAGCTGATTTAGGCAGTCCTGCAATGCTCTAAAGTTCCAGAAAAATTTGTAGAATTAATGTAAGCTATGTATAACAACCTAATGGCACAAATATGAAGAGTGTTTGTACTCACAAAAGGATTCCCTGTGGGAGTGGGTGTGCATCAGGGTTCAGCTCTAAGCCCATCGCTGTCCATACTAGGAATGGACTACATTAGCGAACAGGCTGGAGGGAACAGATCAGCAAAGCAGTTGTATGCCAATGATGTGTCATTACAAGCAGGCCCTGTATAGGAACTTCAGCAAATGCTAGTGGAATGAAATGTAACACTGAAGGCACATGGGATGACACTGAATACATACAAGACAGTCTGTCATTGCAGCAAGTGGGAGAAATCTAAAGAAGCTGAAAAGTGAGATAGAAGGCAAAATAGTGGAACAGGTTAACAACTTCAAGTAACCGGGAGTGGTTGCTGAGAAAAAGGTAAGTTAGAACGAGAAGGTGGAAGCTTGAATCAGAAGTACTGCAGCCAGCTAGCACAGAATATCAGGGGTAGTGTGTGACAGAAGAATGCCAAATATGCTGAAAATTAAGTTGTACAAAACAGCGATGCAAGTAGTACTTCAGTAAGGTACAGAAACACTTGCAGTGAAAACAGACTAGGTGAAGAAGCTACAGGTGCAGGAGATTAAGCACCTGAGACAGGTGGTAGGATATACACTGTAGGACAATATCAGAGCAGAAGCCAAACTAACTCCAACTACAGTGAATGTCAAAGTTCACACACATGTGCAGGAAACCAGAAGATAATTTGGTAAAGAAGATTTAGAGAGACAAGAAAGAGGAAAGAGTAAATGATAACATCCAGACAAGAGATGAAGGGACTGTTTGAGAGAACATTTGAGACATTCAGGCATGGCTATCAACAAAGGTATAACAATTGCACTGAATCAAGAGAGGTGCCAAAAGTTGACATGACACCCCTAACCATGTAAAAAGAAGAATAGGAAAAGGGGGGGGGGGTTGATGATAATGATGAAGACTATGTAGGGGAGTGGAGATTTCATGGCAGCTTGTATGCAGCCTACCACTAAGTAAGGCAGGAATAATGCCAGTGATTTATCACAGATGGCGATATGTGCAGTAAAACACTGCTGTTCAACACCATTATCCGGTTACACACTTCAGTAGCCTGCCAAAATATGTAATATAGCACAAATGTACAATGTGGTACAGTGTTCTGTGCACAAATACTGTGTGACTATCAACTTCGATGCTTTCTACACAAGTGGCAAACTTAACCATTCACCAGCAGGAGAGGCAACAGAGATCCTCTAATTTAAATATGTAAATGATCTACATACTGCAGTCATGGTTGGTGTGCCTGAAATGTCTTTAAATCATACCTGGCCATGGCCGTAGATCACACCAGAATGGAGCACAATATTTGTAAGAGCAGAGGAGTACTGGCATAGTAACAAGCATGATTCTACATGCTAGACTATGGTATCCATATGGACACTTCACCCCAGAATGGCACGTACCATTCTGCATTCTTCACTACCAAGAATATATTACTTAGCTACACTGCAGAACAGATTGTGCAATGAGGGGACTCCAAATCATATGGAAATGTCCATGCCTGTTAGAATGCTGGTGTGAGCTTCTTTTATGAAGGGTGCCCCATCTGAGATGTGTATGGAATTACACAATATGACTATGATAAAGGTGGAAAAATGTCTATTAATGAAGATTTTTCATTTAAACAAGCACCAAACCGTGTAAAATTAAATTATAGTCAAAGATATCTTATTGGGAAGTTAATGGAACACCAATTGCCTCATGTAAAACACAAGCAGATTTTATAGTATTGCAAAGGTCTCAAAGTTGAAATGTTATATCATAAAAATTGCATTCATCATTAATACTGCAGATATAATTTCCACAGCTTTGATGCTGGTAGAAAAAGCTTTTTGTTTCCAATTGCACCCCATTAACTTAAATGTACTACCTCAGAGGTTACACAGATTTGAAGAAAAGAATACAAAGCATGGCAAATCATGTTTATCTCTTTCTCTGATGTTCTGCATCTCTGCTGATTAGCATCCATTCATAGAACTATAAGCTCAGAATACTTAATTTCACAGATTTGCAGCATGACAAATAGATCTTTATCACAAATCATTCCACCAACTTGCTGCAGACTGTTGTTTTAATAAAAACACTGCAAATGATGGCAGAAAGGTCCATGAAGCCTACAATGGTGGCATAGAAGGATGAAGTCCAGCTGACCTTAGTTTGACTAGTGTCTCACAAGTATAATGGTCGAGGTTGGGACAGTGGAAGTGCCATTTCTATAATGAAGGCACTGGGGGTTCTCTCCCACCTCATGCCACTGCTGTAATAATGGGCCTCAGCTAGACAGGGAGGTCCATGATTGTGCAAGGAGCTGGTGCCAGGAAGACATGAACAAAGCCACCCAAGCTGGTGATGAAAGCTTCCAATCAACATATGTGGGGGAGCATGCATATGAGTCTAAGGGGTGTAGGCAGTCTACCACTAGGGGGAAGGGTTTGGCCATAAAAATAGAGAAAAGCTCTCATTTCTGAAATGTCAGAGAAAGCACAAAGCATCCTTACTGCTGCCTTGATGACAACTTCCATTACATAATGTATGTCTTTTATATCTGATGGTCAGCAGGCATGGAGAGCAAGAATGACCTCTCCAAAAATGTCCCCACTACAGAAAATGTATAACAAACACAGACTAGAATGGTAAGCATGAAAAAATGTCAGGAAGGCTGTGCCCATCCAAGGTTGAAAATGGGTATAAACTGGAGTATGCAGGAAATGAGGTATGGTCAGACAAAATGGCACCAGTCACATAATTTATTTATGTATTTATTTATTTTACATTTGTTGACTGGGCTAGTCTAACTGGATATATGTCCATTTTCAGTAGAGGCCTGGGGAGAAAAGCTCCAAGCATAAGCAGTGACAAAGAATACAATATATAGTAATAGTCAAGTGAATTACAGTATATTGGCTACATTGGTCAGAACAAAAGTTTTACAGAGTAATTTAGTATTTTTAAGATCAAATACAAAGAGCAAAAAACATGAATTCAATTTTTTTTCCTCATAAGAAGAATCTTCTAACCTGATGTGTTTAAAACAGTTCACTTCTAATTAAACTGTTCAAGAAATAAGGTGGTTCACTCCAGAAGTAGCAGGATTACATTTAAGATGGAGACGAATACATTGCATTGTCAATGATGTCTGTGTAGAAGTATGAGAAACCACTGAATAAGATACATTGAAACAATATATACCTAATAGGCCACATAACTGTGTCTTTAAACTACAAAGACAAAAGGAAAGACTTGAATTTGCAACTGGAACCAAAAAATTGTAAGAGGTAAGGATAGTGTCTTATATTATTGTGCAGAAGGTAGAAATGGAACTATAAGGTCTGGAAGGTGATGTCTGAAGTTAAGTTAGTGAAAAAGTCACATCAATAGAATACGCACTTAAAAAAGGTAAAGCTGTGAATGTACTCATCTGCACAAATTGTAAAGTCACCATTAGCAACGTATTCTAATTGTACAGTATTCCCTAGTAAGGAATTAAAATATCTGCACAGCCTGATTCCAGGAGGAGTAGAACAATTCTCAAATAAATGAAACTACTGCAGACATTCCTACAACTGAAAATGTAAGTCTGCTCTATGAAACTCATTACTATTAACACCTAATAGAGTTGCTCCAGCATAAGTGACTAATTTTCTGAGTAATATCGGCACCTGATATTTGTGAGAAGCAGTAGACAAGCTATTAATATGCACCGCTACCAAGGTGTATCCTGGAAATGCAAAAGGACATTGAAGAGTGCCTGGACAGCCTAAGAAAATTCCTTATATGGCTAAAACAACACACTTTAAGAATAAGCAATGACAAATGTGATTTCTTCAAAAACAAAATTTCATATCCTCGGCAAGTGATTGTGAAGAATGGACAACGGATGATGGAAGATAAGGAGAGGTCTGTACTGAAGGCAATCATGCACCACACATGACACAGTATGAGGCAAGATAGGTCATGGATCTCAGCAGCCTCACATAGGTCACCCCACCTTTAAAGCAATTCAAAGTTAATCGGCACACAGCAGCACCCATTCCCATTCTCATGGTGGTTAATCAACCCCATCATCAGTGGAAACTGTGTATGACACAGTCCAGATGTGACCCTGTGTCCTGCATACTCTGTGCCCCTCACTTGGTAGCTGCCCCAGTGTTGCACCAGCAGTGAAGCAGGGCACCTGTAAAGACAAAAACATTTACAGAACCACAAAGAAGCAAAACCCTACATTCCTATGAAAAGGAAAGAAAAAAATAACCTATACTTAGAAATAGAGAGTTAAGAAAGCAAACAAAAATCAAAAGAGAGCTGGCCACAACTGTAAAGGACTAAAGCATGTTTGCTATGGGTGCTTCTGCATGAAAGGTTATAGTACGTTTTAATATATGCCCTGCTACACAATGTCATCCACAGCTCAGCACCACCCCCAAGTATGCCTAGCACTGTTAGTAGGTGTCCAATAGTAACTGTGCAGATGGCAACATCTGTGGCCCTGTTAACTGTATTATTTCTGTATGGCGTATGAAGGAATTTCTGATGCAGAGTGTGAGTTGACCATGCACTAAATAGCTTAGCTTACATTTTACACTGCACACACCATGTTTTATCTTTGAACTGTTATGGAGTTACAGGATGTTAATCACAGACTATATCTGGAACAGATACAGATACTTGGCCTATGCTGCCATGTAACATGTACAAGTCTGTTGGTAAGGAGGGGTGCTGTGCTGCTGTTTTCAGCTAGCTGTTATCACCACCTTCATTGCTTACACTTGTAGGTGCTACAAAAGAAGGAGCTGCACAACCAGTTGCAGGTCTTGCTGCTGGTGGTGGTGGTGTCACTGACTGACTAGACTAATGCTGCATTATGTTGTACAATCTGCAATATGTAGTAAACATTTGGAATGCAATAGCTAGGTTGTACAGCAGAGTTCCCACAGACTCATCCCAATGAAGGAAGCAGGCCTTAAGCAGGCAGAACACTCACTGGATGATAACATGGGTCTCTGACGTGGTGTGCCATTCTTCCATGATGGGGGGGGGGGCACATGAAGGCAAGGTGGTTATGCATTACTTCTCACACTCTTATATAGATGAGGATTCTGGGTCAACACACTGGTAACATGGTCATGTGCCGCTCACAGTACTTGGCATATGATGGAATGGTAGCCATTCCTGTTAAAGTGCCATTTACCCCATGGGCCATATGGGACCCTAATTTTTATTTATTTTATTTATTTATATTTGTTGACCGGGAGTGTCCGACTAGACATAGGTCCATTTTCAGAGGAGGCCCAGGGAGAAAAGCTCCACAGTTAAAATAAACAGACAGTAGCTACATTGGATTACATAGCGATTAACAATTTACATAGCAATTACTTACAACATATTTACAGATGAAGAACATAGTACATCAGTAGACAACTAGAATCTTTATCTGTGAAGTACATAACAGACATTAACAAATGTTACAATGAGAAGTTCCTGCTGTATAATAAGTACTAGGCTTATGAGCATCTGAGCTTGCTATAATCAAGGTAGTTAGTGGAGTGGAAAGAAAGGTAGTGGTTGGATGGGGTGGGTGATATTAGAGTGGGAGTTGCAAGGGCATAGCCAGCATGCATAATAGGTTGTATCTGTGAAATTTATCATACCTTTCACCTCAGGGAAGCATGTCAGATCATAAAAAACAAGCATGGTGTAGCTTTCACCGGTAGAAAATATATATATATATATATATATATATATATATATATATATATATATATATATATATACTTATAAACATGAACTAGATTAAGAATAGCTGCAGTATCCAAGAGACTGAAGCCTGGGTGATACCCAGTGTGTCCCCAGTCTTTCTCTAGAAGGTTCTTGTGGCAAGTAAAGTTGTTCTTCTTTTGGCTTTTCCCAGTTAGGGGTCGCCACAGTGGAACTCCGGTCCGCTAATGATTGGCAGTAGATGCTTACGGTGCCAGCTCGACGCCCGACCTTCAACGAAGGCACGCTCTACACATGTCTTTCGAACGCCACTCGACCATGTGGAGGACATGCAGACTCCACACAGAAGGTGTTCCAGCCGAGAATCAAATGGGAGAACCTCTTGCTGTGAGGTGACAACGCTACTGCTGCTATCGTCATATCCACAGGGATAAGCAGGCATGTGCTCCTTCAGTTCCAGTTTATGGACCATACAAGTTTGTCAAAGCCTGCATGATGTCCCTGTGTACGTAAACCTCCTTTTTTTCATACCTGTACTATAATACACATCACCATTAATGCCTACAATGTTGGCAACAAGTACTGTCAGGAGGAGTGGGTTGCCCTACCATGGCCATGAGACTCTCAAAGTGGCAACTCCCAAAGCTGGCTGCTACTTTGAGCATCTTTGGTAATCACAAAGTGCTGGGATACAGTGACGCTTTCCCTTTTATAATGTATGTGCAGAATGATGCTTAGCATTCTGTGAATCTGAATTGCTAAAGGTAAGAAAGGACTTTCATCAACATATAATCAGTAAAGTATTTGCATAAGTTCCCTAATTTCTATGCTATTGTGTTCTCATTTACATATAACTTTTCTTGGAAATTTTGGAAGTTTGTACAAATGTGCAGCACTGGTCTCTGAATTACAATATACTTGTGCACATGTGCAACTATGAATACCATCCTAAATCTACATCTTACCTACAAATGCAACATTCAAGTATTTAATGATATTATGTGGGCAAAAAATCATGAAAATGGTCCTTTTAGCAGTTCCATGCTATTTGTACATACGATTGGGGGGGGGGGGGTGTTACTTCATTTTTTTAATCTTCCTTGGAAAAATTCACCAGCCAGGTAAAATGCAGCTGAACTAAATAAATTAACTTCATGATTTATTGCCTTTTACTGTTCTGAACAGTGGTTAAGGAGTAGGTTAATACATGCCAATATCACCATGTTTTCATTTTATTAAGGAATGGCAGCCTTAAAAATAATTTTATGTATATTATTATAAGGTATTGTATTTTACAGTGCTCAGCATTAAGTTTCTTACTCACAGTCACTCATTAAGTAATTTTTAAGGGGACTGACCAAGAAAAGTTTCTGCTTTCTTATTTCAGAGTAAAAGCACTTAACCTGCGGAAGCACTTTCTCTGAACACATTAAAATCTGACCACAAAACTTAAACTATGATCTTCTCTGTTTTAAACAAATGACATAACTCAAAGAAATAAGTGAGTAGTTTACTGTAGATCACTATCAATTCATCCTCTTCTAACCTGATCCTCCTGTACCTATCCTACATCTCAGATCCCCCTTCCCCCACCTGTCATTCACATGGATCTAAGCTGTGTTTCACCTGTTTCATTAATAAGGAACATACATACAGGTAGATCCACCAGCCAACAGTGTATATGGTAGTACCTTTCAGACATACAGTACTGCATATCACAGATAATCTTCCTTTACTGCCATAATTAATTTAACTATGGATTAGTTTCATTGTATGTCTTATGCTTGTGATTTCCCTGTACTTATACTGTAATTGCAAGTTCTTCAGTTTTGTTTATGTTATCTGTATTCATTTTATTTACTTTCCTAGACAGACCATGTGACTGGTCAAGATGGAATAGTGCTGCAGCCCAGGTAACAATTTTAAATAAAATAAAATAAAAGTAAAATAAACTGATTAAAGCTATACATGCAAAGAGCCGTTAAATTGATCCAAGGGAAAAAGGATACTGAGAAAACTGCTTTTGCCTGCTGGAATATAAGAAGAATACCAGGCAAGCAATCATGGGAACCACAGGACACCTGGTCGTTTACACCTTAAAAGATGTTGCAACCATTTTGAGCACTTTATAGCGCTCAGCTTCCAGATCTTGTAAGGAAGCATATGGGAATCCTGCTGTAAATTTGTGTCTACCTGTCCAGTCATCAAGACTAGCCTTAAACATACTTCTCAATCTCTTTGCACAAGAAATCTGGACAAAGTCAAAAATAATAGGGGAACAAAGGCCTAAAAATAGGGACAAATGAGAAAGTGACTACAATAAAAGGGCTTTGTGTTATCTTGGCTTTTCTGAAGGAACTGATGTCTAAAACGCAAATGTCTGTCATTATTTAGTGACTTCAAGTCTTCACTAATTTGCCAGAAAACCAGTTTTTATGACGAACAGACAAAAAATATAAAACAAAAAATCTGAAGATTCTGCAAAAATCTGGACAGTTGAGAGGTAATGGTAACCAAAGTAGTACTTTGTTTGGACTGCAATGGTAACATATTCCATAAGCTTGGAATATATTGAGTTAGGAACCTGTCCCTCCAGTTAATCTTGCTTATTTTATTTATTTATTTTATTTTCTGGTGCAGATTTTGGTCCATAGTACAAGTGTTCATAAAGCTACTGGTTTGTGAAGAAATAAGAGGTCAAATAGGAGCAGGTGCTTCATGGCTCAGAAGGTGAAACATAAGCCATAAGACAGCACCCAAAAGGCTTCTAGGTACAATGATAGTCATACTCACCTATCAATATAGCAGAAGGATGTAAGGCCTTTCATTTTTTGGAGTAAAATCTTTGGAGCCTTTCCAGTTGAGCAATATGCTTGGATTTGTAAATATAATTTTATTCAAATATGGATCTGATGAAGGAAGAGTACAGTGGAAGGATGATATTTTTAGATCCTGAAGATACTCCTTTGAAAATTAACTGGATAAGACAGAAATATTTCCTAACTTTGGCATAAATATGATGAGCAAATGATAGTTGCCAACTTTTCAAATCCTCAAAGTCAGATATATATTTTTAAAGAAATGCATGATTTTGCAGGACAAACCATACCCACAACTAGTGCAAATGAATGGGCTTCAATCTTTGGCAAAATAAAAGCTCATTCTTGCAGAATCTGAGCTGTTTCTGTTGTTTTGTATAAGCAATTACAAGGCTAGATGCCCTTGCAGACCATTTTAAGCCTAGACAATTTCCCTTTTTGTGCTGGAAATAATCTATCCCACTGGGTTGTAGATCAACCTGGGTCTATATTAAAACATCGAAGTTCAAAAACTTTGAATGTTATAATATCGAACCCTTTAGTGCCAAAGCTGAGAAGAGCGAAGCCTCGGAACATTGAAATTTTACCTAGGGTAAGATTTCGGTGGTCCGTGGCTTTGCTATTTACAGCAGTGTGGTGCGATGGTTACGGACCGGGTTTAGGGAAGTGAGTGAACGGAGGTTATGGACTGGGTTCAGGTAAGTGTGGTGTGATGGTTACGGACCGGGTTAAGGTAAGTGAGCGAACGGACTGGGTTAAGGTGAGTGTGCGGTTGTTAGGGACTTTAGGGTTAGGGAGCGGGTGAGGTGTTTGCGCGGCAGTGACAGACTTTAGGGTTATTGGCAGGTTAAGTGAGTTAGGGTTAGGGCGCGGGTCAGGTAAATGTGCAACTGTGTGGATGTGAGGGTTAGGATGGGGTAGGTGAGTTAGGGTTAGGGAGCGGGTAAGGTGAGTGTGCGATAGTTAGGGACCTTAGGGTTAGGGTTGGGTTAAGGTAAGTGGGTAGCTAGTGGTGTATGTCTGGTTTAGTGCAGGGTTTCGTGAAGTGTATGTGTGTGGATTATTTATTTCGGTGTGCTTGAGTTGTATGTATGTTTGTCGGAACAGCAAATTTTATCCTTGGGAAAAAATTTGCTATTCTGACTGTTTGGTTTTCTGGTATTTCAATTGAATGGGGTCGATATTATAACATTCAATGTTTTTAGACTTCGATGTTATAATATAGACCCAATCAACCTTACCCATCCGTTGGTTGATAACTATATATTACTTCTAATGAGAATAACTGGGATTATACCATAGATAATTTGAGGGGACCCATGCATGGGCTAAAGCATTTAGGAGCTGCATCAGTCCATTAGTAGTTCAGTGGGTGGTCCTGGGAGAAATTTTCTGTTTCCCATCCACAGATCTAAGTTACGCTTGAAAATAGACAGGGATGAACTTTGTTTTATAAGGATGGGAAGTCTGTTTCATAGCAGCAGTATCCTCTATGAAATATACCTGTCCTTTCAACCTGTTGTGTTGATGTTGCAGAAGAGGTTTAGATCCCTAGGCTGAGTATTTCTGAAGCCATTTGACTTGATGATGTGCAGTAAATCTATCAGTAATGGGTCAGAGGATGCTTTGTATGCTAGACAGAGGCCACTTCTTAGCAGTCTGTAGGATACAGAGTATAATAACGGCTTTGAGTTGGTCCATGTAGGGCATGTTGTTTAAGCCTTGTATCCTTTTAGTACGGCACCTCTGTAGGTGTTCTAGTTATTGCATGTGTCTGGAAAGATGCACGCCAAAGGAGGCATTATATTCAGTGACTGGCTTATTGAGGGCTGAGTAAAGAGGAGACAATGGACGAATGCTGGTCAAAAGTTAGATCATTCTCCACATAAATACCCAAATACTGCACAACTGGATCACCTCTTATGGCATATTGTCAATGTGGTAGTGTCCCATGGTAGAAGACTTCCCAAGAATAATGCATTCTTTGGCATTTAGTTTCAGAACATGATTTTGACACCCGTTATTTATTTGAGACAAACCTTCCTGCAGGATGGCTAAGTCATCTGGGTATTCAATGACTGCTCCTAGCTTGCAGTCATCTGCAAACATAGTCAACCAGAGCCCTTTGGTATTGGCTTTTACTTCAGAAAAATAGATGCCAAACAGGAGAGGTCTCAACACTGAACCCTGGGGGACCCCACTGGTGACTGGTCTCTTTGTGGGATAACATCGCCTATTTTGATTATTGTCAGAAAGTTGGCATGACATGGGGGATTATTCACAGTTTATTTAGCTTTTCTACCATGCCTGAATTGGGAATTGTGTCAAACGTTTTAGCTAGATTGAGGTATGTGGCATGTACCATCTTGCCTTCATCCACTACTTTGCTGACCTTTTGAAAAAAACATCCACCTGGTTAAGTTAGCATGACTTGCCCTTCACAAATCCAAACTGAGATGGGTCTAGTGTTTTGAGGTTCCCTATGTCCTGATTGATTAATTATGTTATAAGTCCTTCCATGGCTTTGTATGAGGCTGGTCAGATTTATACATCTGTAATTGCCTGGGTCTGTGAAAGGTCCTCTCTTTTTCAGGGGAATGACTGTAGCTGTTCTCCATTTTCTTGCTACAGCGGTGTGGATAAACCATGCTTCAAGCTATTTAAAATGCATCCAGGGATATTGTCAAGACCTGCAGATGCAGTATTTTTTGTTTTTGTTAGCACTTTTAGGACTTGGTCACGTGATAGCTGAGGTGAGTCAGTTTCAGGTATATCTTGAGGGACAGAAGGAGGGAAAAAGGGGTAAAATTAGACCTAAATTTGTTGGTCGCTAGGCTAGCTATACCTTCAGTCTCAGTGTAAGTAACATCCTCCATAATCAGTTCAGCGCATTGCTGCATTGCGCTTTTGAGTTTATGAACGTAACTGAAAAATGCCTTGTGATTGTCTTTGGTTGGGTAGCTGTTTTAGCCTCAGATCTGGCTTTGGTGGATTCTATTAAGCTTCTGAGTTATTTGTTTATTTCAGTGATGAGGGCTATAACATTCTGGGAATGACTCTTCTTACTTTTGGCCAAAATGATTTTCCTTTTATTATACAGCTTGTTGATATTATGGTTCCACCATGTGAGATTGTTTCTGACATTTGCCCTGCATTTATTCCTATGGGGTACAGCTGCATCTATGCTAATATAGTGTGGTGGTGTATATTACTGTGCATTCAGTGGAGTTAAATGGGTTTGATGGGAATTTGAAACTTGCCAATGTATCACTTATGAGTAGGTAGCTTGACATAAATACATTTCCAAAGGTACCTTGGGTGGAAGGAATCTCTGGTTTACCTTGGATGGAAGGAATCTCTGGTTTCAGTTTTGTTTTGAAGGAAACTGATTTATGATCAAACCTAACAAGTGATGAGGATACGCAAGGGATGGTGCAACATGCTCCCATATTAGTAAGGACAAGATCTAAGATGTACTCCCACCTAGTGGGTACACTGACTAATTGTTCCAGAGCATTTATATTGACAAAGTCTAGGAATCTCTGTACCTATGCAGTAGTGGTGGTGGTGTAGTATTCCCAGTCTATATTTGGATAGTTTAGATCACCTAGGAAAATGGTATTGGGTTTAATACTGAGTGGTTTTAGTTCCTGTAGATAGGCATTGTGGCTCTTTTTGTCATAGAGGGAGTTATATAGCTAGCTAATATATGGTGCGGGACCCTCCTGATGGCTACTTGGACACGAAGAGGCTCTAGTGCTTCATGCTGCTTTACTTGCCCTGATGTGAGTCTCTTCTGAATGTAGACTGATACACCTCCACCTTTTTTCCCCTCCTGCACAGTAGCTGGTCTAAATGTGTGAAAGGCATTATAGCCCGGCACAGCCAGAGTGCTCTCCACTATTTTAAACGATGTCTCAGTCATCACACAGACATTTCTTGGAATATTAAGGTGTTTCAGATTTAAAATACGATTTTATGCAGATATTTGAAACTTAAAAAATGTTTTTTGTGCTAAAACCTCAGGACATTTGTCATTTTCATGCTTTTTTCACAAGACCCAACTGCCAAAATAGGGACTGTTCTGCATAAAGAGAGACAGGTGGTAACTAAAATTTACTATAGAACCCCTACCACCACTCAGTTTTGATAAAGCTGAAATTCTTACCACCAAATTACAAATTAACAAAAACAAATATATAAATATTGTCTGTATCTATATTCCCCCAGGTAATAACACTAACATCCTAGAAGACATACTCCACTGGTTAACCAACAACTACCCCCAGGAAACCATTGTGCTTGGAGATATCAATATAGACTGGAACTCATACTCCTTAGAATCCCCTTCCACCCATATAAATCTATATGGGTTTACACATATTATATCCTCCCCCACTAGGATCAGTAAACCCAATAAAAAAGAAAGCATCTTAGACTGGATACTTATCAATCGTCATCCCCATATGTATAAAGGTGGGACCCTCCATGATGACCTCAGTGATCACTCTCTAACTTATATCATCAGACATAAAACTGATGATCCCCACCAGCCCACTCACAAAACAATTAGAAACATTAAGAACTTCAATCTCACCAACTTCTAAAATGAACTAAAATAATGTAACTGGTCAGTCCTAAAATGGCTACCACTTGATGAAGCCGTGGTATTCTTTAATACTAAATATCTTGCCATACTTGACTCACACTCCCCCACATGTACCATTAGAACTAAAACAAAAGCTGCACCATGGCTTCCTAAGGATACCAAATCAAAGATCAAACTTAGAAATAAAATCTGGGCCACCTGGCACAACACCAAATCCCCTCTAGACCAACTGAGATATCGGCAGCTTCATAATGACACAAAAAATCCATTCTCCTAGACAAAAAAACTATTATAATCTTCAACAAAGACACCAAAACAAACCTCAAAAGTTTTGGGCAATTATAAACAAACTTCTTCATCTGGGACAATCCACCACTCCTACCTGTTCCACTTCTACCCATAAATCTCCAGAGGAGATTACCAACACCTTTAACAGCTTTTTTACTGAGACTATCTAGACCCTTGTTAGCCAGCTAACACCCACATGCACTAATTCAATCATAACCTCACCCGCTACCCATCTCCCCTTAAGTTTCCAACCAGTCTTTACCTCACTTAACCGATCCATGCTTAAAACTAAAACCGACCACCCTATCTGCAGATCTTCTACCTGCAGAGTACCTACAAAAAGCCGCAGATGTCCTAGCTTATCTAGTCTCAGTCTTCATCTGTCGAACCATAACTGAAGCCTCCATCCCCTCCATTTGGAAAACTTCCCATGTCATACCACTCCACAAAGGAGGCAATTCCACAGTACTATCAGATCATTGACCCATTGCCATACTTTCACCACTAGCCAAAATAACGGAGAAATGTATTCATAAGAAACTCTTGCACTATCTCATACATAACAATCTGCTGGCTAACTCTCACCATGGCTTTAGACCATACCATAGTAACTCCTTTGCCCTCCTCTCTTTCTCCAATGTCATAAATCATAACCATAATAACAACAAACTGTCCTCAGCCTCTTCCTCATCCTATCCAAAGCCTTTGATATGGTCAGCCACCAACTACTCACTGCCACTCTGAAATCCATTTCCTTGAATAACCACGCCATTCAATGGTTTCAATCCTATCTGAATGACAGACAACAGGCTGTCCTATGGCAGGGAAATTTATCTACTCTACTACCCCTCACCCTTGGAGTTTCCCATGGCTCTATTTTAGGACCTCTTCTCTTTTCAGTTTTTATTAATGACCTTTACTCTGCCATTCCAGATGCTACATGCATACAATACGCAGATGATTCCACATTGATCTGCTCAGCCTCTACCCCACCTGACCTGCATACGCTATCCCAGAAAACATTTAACGCAGTTGAGAACTGGCTCTCATGCCGCCATTTGCTCTTGAATCCAAAAAAACACAAACTACTACTTTTCTCCCCCACTCACAGTTTGACACCACTTTCCTTTATGATTTCCTCTAATAATGGAACTGTTATTTCCCCAGATAACCATACTAAACTCTTAGGGGTAACTATTGATAATAACCTTAAATTTGATGTGCATATCAATGAAACCATTAAAACCATTAATAAAAAACTGGGCTCCCTATACAGAAATAAACCTTTCCTTACCCCACCAGCAGGGACTGCCATTGCTCGCACTCATCTTCTCTCCACCCTTTTTTATGCCTCCTCCATTTTTACTAACTTAAACAAATCTGAAATCTGCAAACTCTCAAGCTGTTATCATCACATTACTAGATTTGCCACTGGCTCTATTTACAGAACTCACCACTGCCAAAACCTTAAACCTCTAGGATGGCTAGAATTGACTAGTTCACTTCAGTACAATCAACTTGTAGTAGCCCACAAAATTCTCAATCAACCAGATAATACCCCTGCACTTAAAAAACATTATTTATCCCCACAGGAACACAAGGCCACTACGATCTTCTAACAAACTACTAATTCAAACACTCAAACTAACAACGCATCTGGTGACTCCTTGTTTTCTATCTCTGTTGGCAAAATTTGGAATTCACTTCCAGCTGACCTAACACTTAAACCAGTTCAAGAAAAATCTCAAACATTATTTCATGACACACTGGGTATGCCACTGCCAGAATCCAGACTACCCCCTACCATAATATAGTATACGAAACAGTATTGTAAGGAACACCTAGCTGATTCTATCTGATTGTCTGTAACCATATAAGTTTGAGCTACGACTGACAAAAAATGTTTTTAATGTTCATGCTGTTTTAATGTTGGAGCTTTTCTTCCTGGGCCTCCGCTGAAAATGGACATGTATCCAGTCAGACTATCCCGGTCAACAAATGTAAAATAAAATAAATAATAAGTACCCAACTCTCTTATGACTGTGTCTGACTGGGGCTATAATTTACAACATATAAGATGGGAGTTGCTTTACTGCTATGCTGCACTTTTTTTAATTTAGCTTGAGACCATTTTCAGTCTCCTGGGTATGCGCTTATTCCAGCCCTTGCTGGAGCTGGTTAGTTATCAGTGGATGAGCACATAACAGTCCCAGTTTGCTGTCTTCAACAAACTTATTGCCATGGATTTATACAAAATAAATGCCAAAAATGGGCGGGTCCAGTTCTGATCCCTGTGGTACCCTACTAACTAGAATTTTACATTCAGAGAGGGTAGAAGCAACTTTCAGAACATATGATATGTTGGACAGACAATTTGCAATCCAATGGACAATGTAGGGGTATATATTAGGTTTTACACAACTAAAACAAAATAAAATAGACTAGAAAAACAACCAAAAGACCAGTAACCCAGTAGAATCCAGAAGTATTTTATTCACTCTCTTTACACTCTAACGTCTCGGCTGGAATACCTTCAAAGGAGAATACACACCCAAAGAAACACTCCATATAAATAGCACAATCAATTATTCAATAAAAATTAAATTAGAGAAAATCACAAGCATAATTAAAGGAGAACTTTCCAATTAAGTTCAGAATTCATACCATTAGGTATAAGAGTATCAAATTTAAGAATATAGATGGCTTCTTTATATAAAAGTTTATCCTTAAAATAAGTGTCAGTAAATTCACAATTATTACCATCCACTTTTTCTAAAATGGTACCTTGCAAGCCCACACATGAACCCTGATGTGCTTCGTGAAAATGAACTGCCATAGAACTAGTTTCTTTAAAGTTTTCTACATCTCTTATATGCTCAAAACGTCTTACTTTGAATGCTCTCTGAGACTGACCAATATGAAATTTGTTACATGGACATTTAAGGGCATAGATTATACCAGCAGTATCACATTTAAAAAAACGTTTGACTGCAAATCTATGTCCACCAATATTCTCAAAACTATTCACAATATGTTTACAAGCCTTGCATCTATTACATACATAAGTGCCAAATTTAAACCTCAAATTATGTGTATTAACAATAGGCATAATAAATTTACATTTCACTAAAAAGTTTTATAAACTTTTACCCACCCTAAATGATAATTTAAGCTTCTCAGTTAACCATAACTGGGAATCTCCATTACATTGCGTGTACCTTCAACAGTATTTCACCAAACCTGTTAGGATGTCACTAAAGCAACTATAAGTAGATACAAAATAAATGTCAGTCTGACTTCCATTATATATATTACCAACTTTTCTACACCTGGGGTAACTATCTCTCTCTCCCTGTTTTTTTTATTTTGGTAAGTGCTCTCTCAATAATCGAGCTACTATAGCCCCTAGATTCAAACATTGAGTTTGTTCTCAGCAACTCCTCCTGAAGTTCTATAGGGTCATTACATAACCTACTAATCCACACCATTTCCCCATAGGGGAGAGCTTCAATAGTATGTGGGGTGTGACAACTGGAAGCTTTTAGATATTGGTTAATTCCATCAGATTTTCTATGTACTTTAGTATAAAATCCTCTAGACCCAGAAATATCCAATTCGGCATCCAGAAAGGACACTTTTTTGTCCCTCTGTATGCCATCAAATGACAGACTGAATCTGTTGGACTGTATATGCTCAATATATTCATCCACATTCTCTTGTCCCCATCACACAAAAAAATCAGATTATGAATAAACCGAGCATAGAATTTAATATATTGTATATAAAATGACGATCTATATATATATACTCCAGTTCAAACAACCCCATACTCAGGTTGGCATATGCAGGGGCAAATGCCGCCCCCATAGCTGTACCTTGTTTCTGTTGATAAATCTTCCCATTAAATTCAAAAAATACATTTTTCTAAGCAAAAGGTTAACAATTCCAAAATATATTCTGTGGCAGCAGATTCACCCATAAAAATCCTAACAGCTTCAATCCCAAAAGTGTGAGCAATATTTGTATATAAACTTTGCACATCCATAGGGACAAAGTACATTTTCCTATAAATTTCCACATTATTAATTTTCTTCAAAACATCAAAGACATCTTTAATATATGGGGGGTAGCAACATCATCTTAGGTAGTAGCAGCTGGTGTAACAAACATCCAATATTATGAGCAAAATATTTAGTCCCCGATACTATGGGGCATCCAGGTGGATTTAACAGACTTTTGTGTATTTTGGGCAAACAATAAAAACATACAATATCAGCACCATCCACACCAAATTTCTTTTTAGCATCATCAGAGGAAATATACCCCAGTCTTACACCCTTTCCAGTCAAATCTATATACTCACTGATAGCTGACTTGTACACAGAAAAAGAGACCTACAGATAAACATTGTCATCATTTAGGTGTCTATAGCACATATCCAAATATTGGGTTACATCCATAATGACAAGTTTATTGCCCTTATCAGAGGGCTTAAAAACGAGATTCCTGTTATTACTAAGCACCACCAAATCAGACCATTCAGCTTTTGTTAAATTATATATGATGTTATTAACATTCCCCAAAAACTCCTGTTCCACTGAAAAATGTAACATCTTGTACAATTGTAACACTTTCTCATTGTTAAAAATAGGAACAAACTTGCTTTTTGCAGAGATCATGCTAGTGTCAAATACATAATAAGCATTAGGTGTTTCATCTGATACACAAGAATAAAAGCTATCCATATCTGAATCAGAATCAATATCATCTGAATCAAAATCTAAAGAAGCCATCTTACCATTAAACAATACTTTAAGCTGTAGTTTCCTAATAAATCTAAAAATGTCACACTTTAACTCATGAATACATGGCATAACAGTAGGAATGCATTTAAGTCCACATTCTAAAATGGCCTTTTCACAGTCATCAAGAACATAACCAGACAAGTTAAGAATATATGAATGACAGTTACCATTTACCCCTTTTCCTTTTCCGTTGTGGAAACTGCTGGGGTTGTTGTAGCCACTGCCCATTAAACTGTCCCTCTCTCTGGCGTTTCTTGCTCTGTGCCCCCCCCTCCCCATATCGAGTACTTGTACTGTTCTGAAAGTTCTGTTGATACTGAGCCCCATTCTGGGGTTCAGGAAGTGGCGGAAAATCATTTTTATTCATAGCATGTATATCCTCTTCTCCAGAAGAAATAAAACTAGTGGAAGCATGTGCAGAGGAAAACGAAGACTGTTCTCCATCATTATTCCCCTGCTTAAATGAAACATGCCGTAAGACTTTCTTCCGGTGAGTCCTGGACAGGAAGGGCATACCATTATCATAATCGCGGGTGTCACGAGTCAGTTTATGCAATTTTCTATCCAAAATTTCCTTCTCATAATTCTGTAATTTGACATTGACATCTTTTAAGATGTTATCAAGAAATTCTCTGTTTGTTTTAGAAACCAGATTATTACATGTGGAGCTAATTTCTGTTTGCAGTTTTTGTTGTTTCACCCTATTGCGTTCAATCAATATAGCAACCCATTCTAAGGTGCACTTGTGTGCTGCACACACCCACCTTTTATGAAAAGCAACATCTATTTCATTGTTCATATCAAAAGGGGTTGCAGGATCCTTATATGCCCTTAAACCACGAGGGATGATATCAAGCGCCACATATTTATTCAAACTATGTAAGTTAAGGAACACAGACATTTCCTTACAGAGCAACTTCTCTAAGAAATCACACAGTACCTTAGTTTCAGGATTCAAAGTGCATCAAATCTTCTGCCCACATTAGAGAAGGGATTTAGAAGACGATGGTTGTGAACAGATTCACACTTGTGCCACATACTA
Source organism: Protopterus annectens (assembly GCF_019279795.1). Lineage (NCBI taxonomy): Eukaryota > Metazoa > Chordata > Ceratodontiformes > Protopteridae > Protopterus > Protopterus annectens. The sequence continues at coordinate 425,163,369 of NC_056739.1, forward strand.
GATACCTTTTCAGGCCCACCACCGGATCCAATAACAGCCTCTGAAGTTTGAACACGGCCATTAACTTGCCTCAAATAATTGTCCATAGGACGTTGCTGCGAATCCGGTTGATTTCCATGAAAAACCCTTGGAATATCCACACATCTGTATATATTAAGTTTGTCTAATTTGTATATAATACCAGCAATGGGTTAGAGACAAAAGGTTTGCCCGGGTCCATAAATGCAGTTTGCATTGAGTGACCAATGTCTACATCCTCTGTAACCTTTCCAAGGAGCTTAGTACATTCAAGAAACAAGGTCTGCCCTGCACAAAGTCAAACTGACTAAACTGTGGATCAGGTAAGTTGCCAATCTCCACATAACTCAAATAAATAAAATAATATAATAATAACATAAATGGGTGGTGCAGTGGTGCAGCGGTTAACATTGTTGCCTCAAAGCAAGAGGTTCTCTGGTTCAGTTCTTGACTGGGATGCCTTCTGTGCAGAGTCTGCATGTCAGCAAAGTCTGGAGCATTTCTCCCCAAGCCTCCGCTGAAAATAGGCTCTGTCCCAGTTGGACTTTCCCAATCAACAAATGTTAAATAAAAATAAATAAATGAGGTCTACGAAGATATATCCCATGGCTTTGCATATAAGGCTGGTGAGGCCAATGGTCCTATAATTAGCTGGGTCATTAGAAGAACCACCCTTGCAAAGGGGATTCACAGTAGCTATTCTCCAGGTATGAAGCAAAAACTCTGTTAAATGGGCTGAGACGTTAGATAGTGTGCATGTGACACTGACAAGAATATAATCTAGTATGTTGTCTGATCCCATGGAAGAATTATTTTTAGCTTTGTACAGGGACTGTTCCAAAGTGATTTTAAGGGAAACTAAATAGTTGAGTTAACAATACAGACAGGTGAGAAGCACTATATTTGTCTGCTAATATATTGGTTTTATTATCAGAATATGAGATTTTCATATGTATGAGCTCAGTGCAAAAACTGGCATAGTTCATGCATTATTCTGGAGATGGGTGGAGTGCCTTGGTCTGTATGGATTTCTAAAAACACTGGGCACACTCAAAAAAAATACAAATAACCACGAAACAGTGGCAGGAAGCCAAAAAAACTAGGAACTGTATATCCTTCCTTTTGTTTTTTTTTTTAATGAATATAACGAACTGCACAGACCATCACATGTATGTATGGACATGTATGGATTTCTCTCATAGGTTTGTAGGTTAAGTACTAGACTAGTTGCCCTTGTGGGGCATTTTAAGCCTAGCCATTTTCTCTTTTGGTGCTTGAATTAACCTGTCTCATTTGGTGTTAGATTGGCCTTACCTATTTCATGGTCAATTATTACATATATCACCCCTGGTGAGAATAAACTGGGATCATACCATAGGTAATCTGAATATGGGGTAAGCATTTAGTAGCTGACTGTTCCAATTAGTAGTACAAGGGGGCATTTCTGAGGTACGTATTTTGTTTTCTCTATAGATCCAAGTTACACTTTAATATGGACAGGGATGAGCTTTGTTTTACATGAATGGTGAATTCTAACTCTAGAAAGTAGTGGGACCAGTTTTTTCTCTGTAGTATTAACATTTATTTGTTTTACAGGAACTTCTTCTCAGAACTCTGTAGCATAATCTTCGTTTATAAGTACGTACTGGTGTTCTTTACTTGACTTCACAGGGGAACCTACAAGGCCCATAGTTATTTCCTCAAATAGGGCTTCATTACAGGTAAGGGGATGAAAGGCTCCCTAAACCTTGGGGTTAGGTACTATCTATGGCATTCTGGGAAAGCTTCATAGAAATTTTCCATTTCCTTTAAACGACCTAGCCAGTTAACCTGAGCCTTTACATTACCCATGCCTAAACACCCACATAAAATATGGCATTGGCTATCTTCATCATAAGATACCTGAAAAGTTTTGAAACCAATAATCGCCTTACTTCCTGATGTGTTTCTCTCTTTAGTTACTCTGTATGAACTTAGATCCTCCTGACCAGTGATCTCCCCTTCAGTTCTTGCTATGATTTCTTTAGTCATACTTAGAGTGTCATCTTCCCATTGGACATTTTCCACTTCCAGACAGACACGACTGACACATGGTTTATGTGGTAATTAGCCAAGTCAGCATTACTATCATTTCCAGCATGGCAGGATGGAGAGGTGGAGGTTATGCAGCTTTATCTTCTTCAGCTAATTCTTCCTCTACAAAGGGCAAGTCATGGAAGTAATTATCTTCAGTAGGGGTGTTGGTAGGTTTTCTGTCTCCAGCTTATGGCTAATTCTTCTTAATTTAGCATTGGAATCCTGCTTGTGTCCATGTCTGGCTTTCTATTTAAGGCTCTGTCTAGCTACATTTTTTTCTGTTTGTTCAGCATGGGGCTTATCTATCTTTCTCTAAGTTTCTTCATTCATTCATTCATTCATTCATTCATTCATTCATTCATTCAATCATTTCCCTTCTCGTAACTATGGATCCTTCTTCATCAGTCTCTGTACTGTCTCCTCTCAGTATTTTGACTGATGGTATTTTATGCAGCATGTTTTTAACTGTGAGTTCTTCCCCATATCAATTTTTACTAACTCCTTTCATAGTCCTACCGACTACAATATTTTGGACAGACTCAATTTCAAATGCATCTACTTCCCAGAGCCAAACATTACTGCATTTTGAAAAGGCTAATTACACAGGTTTGTTTTTTTAGGGTTGGTTATATCTGTCAGTCGACTACCTGTCGGTCAGGATGAGGAAGTGCTATGCCTCAGCACAGCTGATGTACTGTAAACTTTGAGATGAGTTAACCCAAGGAAAGCAGCTGGTTCAGAGAACATTATGGGCAGGGTTCAACATGGAGTGTGCTGCATAACTGGCATCGGTACTCATAGACATTTTCAGTACATCACTGTGATTAGACATCGTACCGAGATGCTGTAAGAATATGACAATCATTCCCTTACCCAAGAAACCACAACCAGCAAGTCTGAATGATTACAGCCCAGTTGAAGTGATTTGAGTGGCTGAACAGGGACCACATCTCAGCATACCTGCAGCACTAGATACATTGCAGTTTGCCTACAGGTCAAACCGCTGCACAGCAGATGCCATCTCTTTAGCATCTTTAAGATGCTATTCATCGACTTCAGTTCCGCCTTTAATGCTGTCACCCCCCAGAATCTAGTGATGAAACTAATCCAACTGGGCATCAACACTCCCTTATGCAATTGGATACTAGACTTTTTCACAGGCAAGACCCCAAAAGGTATGTGTTGGAAATAATAGCTCTAAAAGCATAACTCTGAACACGGGTTTACTACAGAGCTGTGTCCTGAGTACTCTACTGTTCACCTTGCTTACACATGACTGTGTAGTGAGACATGAATCCAACAGAATTATCAAGTTTACAGATGACACCACAATCACAAGTCTTGTTAGGAATGATGTTGAAACAGCATATAGGAGTGAAGTGGAACATCTACTAGGCTGATGTGACAGCAACAATCTGAATCTGGCATTGAACATCAGCAAGACTAAGGAACTGATTTCAGACTTTAGGAGGTCTCAGAGAGCAGATCAACCTCTGGAAATCAAGGGAGCATCAGTAGAGTCAAGAGCACTAAGTTCCTGGGTATACACATATCAGAGGACCTGTCTTGGTCGGTGCACACCAACCACACTGTTAAAAGAGCACAGCAATGTTTGCACTTCCTACGGAAACTGAGGAAAGCAAACCTGTCAAGGTCCATCCTTCAAGCCTTCTATAGGGGAACCATTGAGAGCATACTGATAAATAACATCATTGTATGGTATGAGAACTGTAATGCCTCAGATCGCAAGGCTCTCCGGAGAGTAGTAACAGCAGCAGAAAGAATCATTGGCTTTCCGTTGGCATCCTTGGATGACTTACACACATCTCAATGTATTGGAAGAGCTAGAAAGATAATAAATGATCATACTCAGCCCGCTTATAGTATGTTCTCCCACCTTTCCTCGAGTAGATGTTACCACAGCATGCACTGTAAGGCTTCCAGGCTCAAGAGAACCTTTTTCTCATTAGTCACCAGATTGATGAACTCTAGCAACAGGCATGCCAGAAGCCATTCTGCTCTTTCAGCCAATTAACTGAATATTCTCTTGACTAATCCAGTAAATGACATACTCTCATGTCCATTTATTCTAAGATTGCTACTACTAGTAGCATATTTTAGTGCAATATCCAAATCTTCATCTCTCCGGAAACCTGAATGTGCAATACACTAAACAATATTTTTGCTTCACATGTACCTGTTAATGTGAAAATTCAAGTTTGTGCAATATCTACTTCTGCTTTACCATAAATGGCACATTTTTATACATGCAATGTCTGTAAGTGTCTGTCCTAGTATTACTAAATAGTAACTGTATGTATGTTTTTTTGCAATGAGAACGAAGCAACGTAATTTTGTTTAGCTGCACTATGTACAGATCTAAATCACAATAAAGTTTACTTTGACTTTGACTTGATCTGATAATACATCTGGTTTTGTTCCTCCCTACATTTTCCATATCTCTTTGAGATGGCTACTGTCCTGGGCAATTATCACATCATGTGTTATATTAAATACCAAAAACACCGACCTAAAACTGTTTGTGTTTCTTCTTGGTTTGTAGGATTCTGTTTCTTGTTTCCATGTACGTACACATTACTTCAGTTTTCTGTTTGTAGTGCTTTGATACTTACACACACACACACACACACACACACACACACACACACACACACACACACACACACACACACACACACACATATGCAAATTCTGTTTAATGTTCTTCAATTTAATAATCTTTGTTAATTCCTTTTCATCCAGAAAATAGTACATTTAATAAGTTTGGTAACAGCAGAATGGCAAAGGGGGGTTTACACTTCTAGAAGCTAAGCACTCAGACTGACCATTTTCCATTGGTTCACCTTCAGATACAGGCCACTAAACAGATGATTGACTATTGTTAGTAGATTTAACTAACATAATGGTTTTATCATAAACTGCATGTTACTTTATGTGTCCCTTCATAAAATATTTAAAGAAAATTAGATCAGATCAGGATGTTTTTTTGTTTTCTCACAGGCATAAAATTATACTAATAGGCACATTTGAATGAAGGAGTGCTAGTTGTCTTTGGCGCATGTAGGTCACACTTAAGATATGCACTTTCAAACAATATAACATTTTCTAAGCATGCTAGTTATTTTGACATTTACACATCATTTTGAAATGCACATTTCTGTAATTTGTCATGTACTGTACTCTTAAATGTATTCACTGCTAAGATTTCTTACACCATTTACATCAAGGTCTAACCACAGTCTCAGTATGAGTTTCAAATCAGACATCTGGGGCCTTACAAGTTTGCCCTTGGTGAATGCGGAGGGATTAAATCTGTCCGCTTGTGCCTTCAGTGAAGCATCTTGTCTATCCAAATATTCCTTTTTCAGCTTTCAGTTTTGGTACTCATGGACATATGTGCCTTCCATATCCATACAGGCTGTCAGAGTTTCCTGTAAAAGATGCAAAGTTCTAGCTATGAACACTATCTGTTATCACTGCTCAGTGACTGCACGCTAACTGTGACTTCCTTTCTTGAGATTAACTGATGACTGGTACTAGTACGCATTGGTCTTACTTGGTCCACAGTATCTGTGGTGGTCCTTGTCAAGGTTTTGATGAACTCCTATTCAGATCCAAATACAAAAGCTGCAGTCCAGTTCCAGACAACTGACAGGTTTATATATATATATATATATATATATATATATATATATATATATATATATAAAAACACTTCCTCCTGTTCAAAGCACATAATAAGTACTGTATCTTCCTGCAGTGCAAATTGTAGCTAGCATTTTCTAGATAGCTAATGGCAGGAATCAGAAAGTCAATTTCTGCACAAAATGTCATATTTCAGTTCAACACAGTCACAGAAATGGCCATCATTTTTTAAAGAGTAAGCGTGGGTTTATTTTCAAGGGAGATTAATAAGTGCACTCTTCTTTGGAAAGCAGATAGAAAAGGAAATGTGAATGAAATGTACTTTTTAAAGTAGTACTAACAGCTTTGTGGAAAGAAACAGGTCAGGATGGCTTCTTTCCCATACAGCATTCCACACATGGAATTTCTTAAAGCTGGCCCCAAAATGTAAAAGGCTCAGAGGTATTTCCTGCAATACCTTTGCAACACAAGCAGTAACAGTCCCACGGGGAGAGAAGACTCTCAAACGCTTCCTAGACAAGAAAGGCAAATTCCACAGATATGGTAGACTTCATCTAAATTTCCTTTGCTGGACAGTAGCTCTTCTCTGATAAATATGACCTCTTCATTCAAAGATGCTGGGTACTCCTTTCCATAAGGCACTTTAGGGTTAGAGATATCCCCAAACACCAGTCCTATCAAATCCAGGTCAAACATACAGATGGTTTTACCTTAACATGATGTCCTGTTTCCTGTCTATAAAGTTTAGCTGTAAAGTCAACAATACATCTTCTAGTATACAACAGTAACTATATTACTACATACGATATGTGTGTATATGTATTTATGTGTGTGTGTGTGTGTGTGTGTGTGTGTGTGTGTGTGTGTGTGTGTGTGTGTGTGTGTGTGTGTGTGTGTGTATATGTTTGTATGCGTGCATGTGTGTATAAATATAGGATGGCACAGTAGTGCAGCGGTAGTGTTGTCACCTCACAGCCACAGGTTCTCTGGTTCAATTCTTGCCTGGAGTGCCTTCTGTGCAGAGTCTGCATGTCCTCCCTGCATTCAAGTGGGTTTTCTCTGGGTACTGTGGTTTCCTCCCATGTCACAAAGACATGTGTCTGTAGTGTTTCTCTCCAGGCCTCTGCTGAAAATTGTCTTTGCTCCAAGTTGGATGTTCATGATATATATATATATATATATATATATATATATATATATATATATATATATATATATATATATAGTCTATATTGAGAAGTCAGTTTTCACTAATTTGAAATTTTCGTACATTGAAACACAATCCATCAAGCCCAATAGGTCATGGAACTAGTGGGAAGAGGTGAGGTGGGAATGATGGAAAGGTATGATGTTAAGGCACTTAAAAGGGTAGTGTAGATAGTTTTACTGTCTCTTAATGCTTTTAAGCAATGGTAATCCATTGCAGGTTTCACACACTCCCTACAGTTAATTTGGTGGAATTTCATTTCACATACACTGTGTCTTATAAAGCATGAGGAAACTGATGCACCCAAAAGAAAACATAGAGAGGATGGATTTACAAATTCTCTACAGAAGGCACCCCAGACAAGAACTGATCTGGGGACCTAAGCTGTGTTACAGCAGCTCTAACCACTGCACCTCTATGCTGCCTTCAGTGTAACACTATTCTTTGTAGATACACACCTTCCATTTGTCTTCCAAATAATAGTGTGTATAAAAGTATAGTTTCTGGCTGAATTGTATTTCCTATACTTCTTGTGGTAAAGAGCAATCTGCTTTAGAGGAAAAGAAAATTCTTTTAAACTTTATCTAGGAGGGTGCAATAAAAAAATGTACACTTTGAGTGCAAAGAGATTGCTACTGTATGTAAGAAATAGCAAACAGAAAGTCCCAAAAAGATAAGGGGACAGTATAACTGGTAGTATCCCACTGACAGTTTCATTCTTCATGCAAGTTAATGCTGTGCAATCATGGGGACAATATATAAAAAAGATGTGCAGTTACAAAGCCCCATGAGAGTTGGGTGAGTCTTGAACCCGCACATGTCCTAGGGGTAGTCTTATTTTATTTTGGTTGACATATGGAAATGTTCCATTAACTGTATGAAACTTGAACTATCACTCTATACCTCCACAAAGGCTGATAATGACTATAAGCAGAGGTGTTTCAGTTCATCTGACTGATATCCATCTTTTATAGCTAAGGGTGGCTTTATAGTCACTTAGAAGTGCTGTCTAACCAGTGAAGTACTGTAGTTAAACCCACTCTGCTGCCAACAAACGAATCAGCAAATTCTGAAATCTGATGGCCACCAGGTATATGGTCGAATTAGTCACATCACTGGTAAAAAATAGATTAGATGTTCCTATTGTGTGCCTTTTCATACAACTCAGTAAGTGCAGTATGACTTCAAGATCATGCAGACAATATGCATTGTTGTGTAATGCATGGGATTGAACCATCCACACCCAAGAATATGCTTCATATTGAACATCCTGCCTAGCTCTCCAGACCACTTTCTCACCACTGGGTCTGGGTTTAAGTGCCTTTCAATGCTTACATGCTCAAAGTAACTGTACTTTGAAAAAAGTATTACATACAATCACATATGTGCATACACACACACACACACACACACACACACACACACACACACACACACACACACACACACACACACACACACACACACACACACACACACACACACACACACACTTCTTAAGAAGACTAGTAATATTAAACAACACTGTAGCATTTTGTCACAACCCTAAATAGTCATCTGCCATAATGCTAGATTATATGATGACTGGGAAACTCATCTGTACTCTTCTGACTCCTGACAATACTCTAAATAATTTTAAACACAAATGGTAGCGTGCACTAGAACAGTCTAGCCAATCTGAGTACAATGCCAGCAGCATGTCACCACTTAGCAATAAATATTCCCTTATCAATTAATAAATAAGTAAATAGAATATGAACAACATGCTTTTGAAAATTGAATCAACAGAAAATACTTAATGAATTAGTAACTCAGTACAATTAACACCTAAAAACATGCATAGAAATATGAACCTTCACTATAAAGCAAAACATAATCACTTTGGACAGATACATTCCAAGAACAAAAAATGCACGTCTTCAGCTAGAGCTTCTCCAAACTATCTTTTTACAGAAAGAAAGAATTACTGAACTCTGAGCTATACTAGTTTAAGTTTAACACAGACAGAAGCGTAAGTGCAGAAACAAACTCAGAGGATAGATCCTCCCCTCTTAACTGTTTATTCAGCTATGTGGCTTATAGCTTTCTCATATAAGAAACCACAGATGAAGTTAAGTAGTTTTATTTTCACATGTACCATCTAATGAGTTTGCTTACCTAGTCTTGGATAGCTATCTCCTTACAGAATTTTCTAACTGTACTTTTTAAGACTCTTAGCTTTCTGGCCAAGGAATAATCACAGATCTTGTTATCACAGCCATTATATTTCTTGTTTCGCATATCTGATGCACATTTCACATCATATCTGTAATAGCTGTGTTTTCTAGTAGTGTTAATAAATCCATGCACATTTTATTCATTTCATAGAAAATGACCATAAGTTGTAATTTATTTTCATGGCACTGAAAAACTCATATCACAGATTCAGTCTCATTTTTTTTTTAGTTTACCTGCTGTAGGTTTTATAAATTTTAAGTACAACTTAAATAACCATTACAGTCTCACTAAAAACAATGATAGCTTCATTCTCAAGCATCACAAAGCTTGTGTGAATTCACACACTTCACTGAGGTTTTCATGGCGCTTTATAATGGAACAGTTGTAATGGTCACTTGTGAGGAAAATCTAGTCTATGTGTCAGTAGTGAGACCTCTAGATATAATACCTGCCTTTTTTCTGCCTTTATTTGAGGAAAGGCATACATGAGGAAGAAACAGAAAAAAATGATTAAATAACATTATAATTACTGTTACTTTTGTGATTTTTTTTGCCTACTGTAACCCCTAATGTAAGAGTTTCAAATGGGTTTCTCAAAGTAACTTAATTGGTGAAGAACATTTCCAGTTCCTCTTCTGTAATCAGAACATAACTAGATGACCTTCCTTCTTCCCTATCAAGAAAGGTTGGATCATTATCCCTGTACTCTGTGATGGATAGGCTTTCCAAAGAACGCTCTCAGGTTCTACCCAACTTTTCAAAGAGGACAAGGCTTTTAAGTGCTGGGGTGTATTTAAGGGCACCCATTATTTATTTAAGCTATGTTTAAAGGCCAACATGAAGAGAAGTTGCTTGACATGCACAGGAAGTATTGAGCTTATCTGTCTGGGTAGTTTTATTTCTATATGTAAATTGAGATATCTTATTCTAGTATTGGCTCCACTATTTGATATATCAAGAAGGAGGAGGTCACAGATAATAGTGTTTCAGAGGGCACACAGAGCAAGGACTAGGTTTCTCCTCAAGAGCCTATCCATCACAGAGTACAGGGATAATGATCCAACCTTTCTTGATAGCTACGATTTTTAAGGCCCAAGATTTTTTTTTTAGTTTTCATTTTGTATATGTATAGTAATATACATGAGAAAAGGTACATTATATTCTATAGTTAGTCTAATAAGGGCAGAGAACAGGGGAGCAATAACTCATTTGGTTTTGGAAGAGATGTCTTTAATGATTAACTTTGAGGTATAGAAGGAGTTTTTGACTACAGTTGCTACATGGAGATCAAAGGAGAAGGAGCCATTGACCCAGGTACCCAGTTCCCTGATCACTGACTCACTGAAAAGTGGAGTGGTAGGAATTTGTTTTCCAAAAGAGATGGTAATCCACTCTATTCATTTAGTTTGATCCTCTTTTGGTGTACCAGAAATTAATGTATCTTAGTTTCATTTGAAGGGTAGTTAAAGGGTATACTACACCTAGCTTACAATCATCAGCAAAGATGGACACACAAAGATTCTTGTTGTCAGTGCTTAGATCTGAGAAATAAATGCCAAAAAGGAGGTAGTCTAGTATGGAGCCCTAGGAAGCACCACTGGTTATTTTTTCCCTAATCAAGAAGGCATCACCCTCCCTGAAAACCTGTGTTTTCTCCTTGTGCCAGTTTACAGTCTACCTTACCATATAGGAATCAGTTTTTAAGGCCATTATCTTATATCCAATCCCATCATGTGGTATGGTGTCAAATGCCTTTGTCATATCCAAGTAGACAGTATGAACAGTATGACCACTGTCCATCACCTACATGACCTTTTCAGAGAAGAACATGAGATTTAGCAAGCATGACCTAACTTTGACAAATCTGAATTGTTGTGAGAAAAGTCTAATCAAATTTTTATTGTCCTGGTTTTTGTGGTCAGTGATAATGTGTTCCATCGATTTACAGGCAAAACTGGTAAAGTTAATGGGTCTGTAGTTTCCTGGGTTAGAGATGAGGCCACTCTTAAGTAGGGCATTAACACTGTAGAATGCCATGACTGAGAAACATATTATGTGGCAAGGCTTAGACTGAACTTAAGGAGGGATATGCAAGAGCCTGCTTGACACTGTTTATTAGACAACTAGTTATATAGTTGGGACCCATTGAAGAGGTGTTCTTGGCCTTCAATGGTGCTTTCTGGCTATGGTCCTTTGAGATGGTGAGGTGGGGAAGTGACTCTAGGTGTTTGAAGTGAAGATGATAATTTCAGGGGAGGAATTTGCAGCAAACATATTTGTTAGTGTGTTGCAGATGTGTTTAGAAATGGAATGGGAAGTTCCATTACAGAGAAGTTTGGAGCAGTAATTGGAATTATTCCGCAGGTTTCTAATGTAGCTAAAGGAGGACTAACAATTATCCTTAGCCTTAGCCTTAGAAGTTAGCCATCATTCTAAGGTACAGTAGCCTATCAGTGAGAATAAGGCAATGGAGGTGCTGAAAATGCATTTTTTTTAGATTTTTGGCTTATGTACATTTGCATAAGAACTGTACAGTTGATAGTGCATATGTATCAAATATTTGTGTGCTTAAGCTTTCAGTTTTGAGTATTTTTTCTCTGAAGAATTGTGTTTTGAAGCATGTAGCCTATACAATCAAATGGATCCCTCACTACAATGTCATTAGCATGGATTAGTTTTTTCAGATCATGAAATAATGAAAAATTAAACAAAGCAGCAAAAACGTAAGCTGATTTAAAATTTGTAAATGGTGTTGGTGTACTTAATCGCAGAACCACATATGGATAAAGCCAGAAGCATGTTGTACAAGCTGTCAGAGCTCATGACCTAACATTTTCCAGCATACATAAGGATGGATTCCTGACTACGATCCAGTCATCCCAGGTTCAATTAGCAGGTATCACTCTGGTGAAGCTATAGCCGGACAGGAGTGAGATGAATGGATTGGTGATACCTGTTTGCACTTCCTAGGGGGGGATGCATAAGGGCATGTCAGGGGATGTGTCTTCCATTAAGGCAGTCCCAGTAAAAACTGCTGACATAATGGGATCTGTCCACTTAAAGGGGAGGTCCAAGGTTGAGTGAAGTGCTACATCACTCACAGGCACAAATTACAGCCCCAATGCCTGCATGTCCACTGGGATCTTGCTAAGGGGCAAATTAAAATGCTATGATGGCTGCTGTTGCCTTCCAGTTGGATACAAATGATCACAATCAGCCTGGTTATTAATGTGATTCCTACAGAGTTAGTTTTCTTAACCTTAAAGGCTGTTTGTTTAAGCAGGAGCCAGAAGACTCTCCACTTTGGTATTCAGTTTTGGGGGTGATTGTGTCACATTTTGAATAGTAAATTGAATCCACCAGACATCTGTAAAAATACCTGTAGCTTTTATAAATGATCTTTAACTCCATCATTCCTGTCTATCCTGTTTAAGTCATTATGCAGTCTGCAGCAAGGGATTACACCAAACTTGTTCTATTCTTCTATCCACTGGTGAACACATAGACTGACACTAATGATTTTGTTCCACTAACCCCTAATATGCTTCCCCTTCCCTCATCTGCATCTCCTTATACTAAGATTAGTGTAGCTACCTGGAAGTAGAGGGGCATGAAGACCACATGAGAGAACAATGGCTCTGTGATGCCTCACCACTGGACCAGTAATCAAGGAGCCTCAATCCTCACCACTGGCAACAGCAGGGGATGTACACTGGGAGGATGGCAAGTACACACACAGTAAAGTACAATTTCCCTTAAGAGCACACACAGACCACAGTCAGACTGGTTTCTTACTTTTTCTCCAGACCTCCAGTAAGACCCCCCACTGGCACAGCTATAGAGTTGACATCTCAGCTGAGTGGCCAAGCCAAGACCTCCAGCACCCTCTCTCTCCAACCAGTGCTTCATGTCCCTGCCCAAGTAGCTAACAAACACACTCTTTGAGGATTGATTTATACACACACACACACACACACACACACACACACACACACACACACACACACACACACACACACACACACACACACACACACCTGGGAAAGGATGGCACAGGTTTACTAGCTATGCCTCCTTTTGCCCAAGCTGTCACTGCCACCAGCCAAATCCTTATCAACTACTTTAAGGCCCTTATCAAAGGATGTCTAATCTTACTGTGTAATGTTACTATTAATACAAATGGTACTTTTACCAAGAGCAAGGCTATTAGGAGTGGCCTACACAGTGCCACCAAATAAATATGCAAGTGCACTCAGGGCTTAAATATCTCAATACAGATCAGCCACAATGAAAGGTTTAAATATATTTAATGTTTGTTTGTGTCTTTCGGCTTTTCCTGGTTAGGGGTCATCACAGTGGAACTCCGGTCTGCTAATGGTTGGTAGTTGATTTTTATGTGCCGAGTTACCAGCCCTGATTCACAACCTTCAATGAAGGTACGCCCATTCACGAATGTCTCCATGCAGAAGACGCTCTAGCTGAGAGTCGAACCGGACAGCGTCTTACTGTGAGGCGACAACGCTACCACAGCACCAAATAATAAAAAACAAGAAAGTACTCGGTATATATTTACAGTGATATCAGAGTTCAAAATCACAAGAAATATTTAAAACAGCATTGCAGGACAGTCTCAAATAAATAAAGAAAAATGTCTAAAAAAAGTATTATATTCCTGACTATATCTAAGAGAATTATACTGTTCCCTAAACTTACTCATAGCAAGGTAGATGTGTGGTGAATGGAACTTGTCAGGTCCAAGACGGAATACAGACTGCGCTGTATCTCTTAGAGAGTTGTTAAATTAATATCTCAAATATTACTGCTGGGATAGCTTGTAGAATGACATCATTTCCTGTTATCTGACTCTATCCCACGTAAACCCCCCACTGCTGAAAGCTAGAAGTACTCAGCATCCACCTGTGAAAATAAGGGCTTTTCCTCAGATGTTTGCAGATCCTAGAAGTAATAAAACAATAAAACACTTCCAAGACAATACAGAAAACTTCTCAGCATAGACATTGTGTCTGTTGCTGCACTGAAACTGAATGGTAACATCTTTTTATGGCCTAGCCATAAAGTTATTTAATTTCAGCTACTTTTCTGAAGTTAACCATCTGTATTCCAGTTTCCCTTGTTAAAATATATACATTTAAACAGTTACAGTAGTGTATAGATATTTTTGTTCTATTCCAGTAAGGTACAGTGTGGATACATTTCAAAAAGCACTTTGTAAAATACCTTTTCAACACATCTGTACAAACCATCTTATATGACATACAGCCGTAATACATTTGTAACACAAACATCTTATATGAATCATGTTGATATTCACAAGTGACATAGGGGTGGGGACCTAAACAATGTTCTAGAGAATAGAGAATATACCTGGATAATTAGTTTGAGAGCTGATATGAAACCAGGACTAAATAATGCACTGACTATTAAATCAATATTAGTTAAAAAGCATTAAGAAATAAGATAATGAATAGTTTTATGAATTTTATTATGTATATTTAATATATACCTTTAACACATAGAAACAATTTTAAAGTAATTACATGATGATTGTATATTTTTGTGTTTATAGGCTGGCTGTTATCATGTGACTGTTTAATTGACTATTTAAGGTTTTAGAATTCAGTATAGGTATTCTAACACTGAAGAAGGATTTGTAATCCGAAAGCTTTGTTGTTTTATTAAAGTATCTGGCATTTGTCTGGAGTTGTATTTATTGGATTCGAGCTTCTCCTTTGTCACAGGCTCCCATATAAATTACTAATAGAATGCTCTAAACATATTCAACAAGATTTCACCTGAAGAATCAAGGGTATAAAAAAGCAAATATATTACAAGTATGAAAGTTTCACAGATACATATTCTCTGTTGGAGATATTAAAGGGTGGCCTGATTTTAATACCTAAGGTTTTTGCTGATTCCAGACTACATGTGAGCAATCTCATTTCATTCTCTCAGGTATTTAATTTGAGCTAAAACAACCAAGGGAGTGAGAAAAAATATATTAAAAATGGTTATCATCTTGAGTGGTTAGTCAATGGATTCATTTAAAAACTGATGGAAAGAAAGTTATATCCCTGAACACTTTTAAAAAGAAGTTGGATAACTGTAAATGAAGAAAATAAGTATATTCATGCCAAAGGGACAAGTAAATGGGACATGACTGAATCTTCTTGTCTGCAACGTCTGGTATGTTTGGGCTGCAGTTGTTAACTTGAATCATCCAAGCTTAAACTACAGATGTATTACCACAGAGTTGACATTTGCTCATGTTTAACTGCTAACAGTTCAGTGCAGTAAGATTTTAAATACTCCACTGACAACAAATTATGGGTCATCCAACATCAGTGCACCTTGGAGAAAGCATGAAAGAGGACTGCAAGCCTGTCAGGGATCATACATTCTCCAAGGTACAGTGACAGTAATAAGGGAAGGGGGAAAACAGGGGAATTCTTCATAGGGTGTGCAGTAGAACTTTACCCTACCAAAAACATATTTTAATGGTCTCATAGTTGCTTGTAAAGTGAGGTTTTAAATATGCACATTGTGAGAATGTTGGCACTCAGGTTATCATTATGAGTTTTTGTGACAGAATTACCATGATGCAAGCTTGCATAAGTCAGTCAGATATACTGGATCAAGAAAGGTATCATACAATAAATAATTCTGACTCTTATTACTTAGAATATGAGTAGAGGATGTATTCAGCAACTTTAATACAGGATCATACTGGATTGCTATTAAAAACAACTGTGGAGGCTCATCACTCTGAAATACAGAATGCAGTTCTGGAGATGCCATCTCCACAAACACATAGGCAGGATGGTGACTGCTCACAAAAGGACAATTAACATTATGTGGATGTTGCAGTGAAAGCCTCAAAATAATAAGGTGAATATATTTGTTCCTGTGGAAAGCTGGAACTGGGGCACATGATAGAAACTTTCTAATACTGCACTGGAAAAATAAAATGAATAACTTGAAAATAAATGCAAACACTTAGTGGGCAGTGAGGTGATATGTGTTTTCTCTGTGAGGGCGGTAATACTAGACTCAGTTTTCAAAAATAATTGTTTCATAAGTGACCTATGAAATCAAGAGCTTCTGGACAAACAAAACAATTTAAGTGTGTAAGTGTGGACAGAGGACAGAGGAGTAGAAACAGTATGTTTGATCAACTTGAATCATTAACATCAAAGCCAGGAAACACTGAAGTAAGACAGCATGGTGGGGCACATGCATGGACAGTGATTTTTCCTTTTTGTAAGAGAAATGTATTTGTAAATCTTGAACTTGGACTGTATATTGGCAAATATGGGATTTCCATGGAATGATGTATTTTAAGCAAGTGTGAAAGTTCAGCCTAACGTGCATTTGTTTTTGACGTCACTAAATTCTGCATTCAGAATAAGTTTGCTACACTAAAAAATTACACTAGAATCAATATAACAACAGGAATTTATGCTGAAAAATTATGGTTAATTGTCCAATTTCATGTCGTAACTATGGAATTTCACTTTTTTAAGAAGTGTAAATATTTGTCTCTAGTAATGAGGATCTTCATTTATTTACTAAATGCTGCCAATTTCAGTTGCAAAGAAAATACATTTTTAAACTTTATTTACTCATCAGTGTTTGTACCTTGTAGTACTTTTGTTCTTTATTTTGAACTCAAGAGAGACAGTAATAAACAGTCTCACCAGGGTGTCTCAAAAATATGTCAGGTCTCAGAAAAAAAAAATCCAGGCTATGTGCAGGTATCCAAAAGACAAACCCGTATACTTAAGTGTACATAAGCAGTCCATGTTCCATTTCAGGTAAGCGGTCATAGCTTAATTTCCAAGGCTTTGATGTAGCTAGCTCTGTAAGGGATCTTTCAATAAAATAACACCACGTTCACCCAAGACAGCCAAATACTGATACTCATTTGTGCTGAAACATGATAAAGAAATTATGCAAAGTTTACCGTGAGCAGGAATCAAATTTCTGACCATAATAAGCATCACAAAACTTCTTGATGCAAGACAGATTTTCTAAATAGATACCAGTATCAGTAAAAATAATACTAAGCTGCAATTTTCCTGTGAATCAGCAAAATTAGAACAAACTGTGCATTTCTTAGAAAAAAAAAGGATTTAATCTTTATCTACTAGGAGAAAATGAAATCTTTACTGATTAGACAGCCTGAATGTAAATACAAATGAAACAAATATGATGATGTTGGCAGAATATTCTTTCATCCTTTAAGAAAAGTTTATATTTTACCCAATTACCTCTTCTGTTTCCTAATTTTTAGACCCAAAGGCACCAGTCAGAGCTGACTGACACCTATCAATGTTTTTTTTTTTTTTTTATAAATACTTCACCACAGTCTAGGCTTCTGTCTGTCAAACTGTCAGCCCAAGACATTTCTCTTCTAGCATTCCTGAACAGCTGTGCTTCAGCGATAGCTGGGTCCATCCACCCTTATCAGCAAGGGGTATCCCATTCATCATCATAATTGACTGGTACAATAGGGGGTCAATTAGCCCTGACTCCACCCCATCCTCTTCTACCACAGTGCTGAAACATAACAGAAATTACAAAGCAATCCAAAAAAGTTTATCCCCTCCCAACCGGCTGCAGTCACTGTTTAAACAAATCATAAGAAAAGAGGTGTATTTGTCTCTGTACCACAGTCATCCATCTTCTCACATGCATACTGACTGTCACTGTCTGTTAGGAATGAGGGTATACAGCTGTTTGACAGCTCCCCCCTCCCCCCTCAGCTTTCTTCACATTACAAAAATTCAGTAGAAGCCTTAATCTTTTTCCCATGCCAGTTACACAGAGAATATCTAGCCCACAAACAGAAGGCTAATTTTTATGAACACAAGATCACAGTTATTCAGGAGTATACTTCTACACTATTCACAATCCATTATCTTAAACCTATGAATGCCACATTTGCAACAAAACAATTATAAAGACTCTATACAGAATATAATGTAGTTCATATTATGAGGAAAAAACCTGCCACTCCTTTAAGTGGAAATAGATCTATTCAAGAGTTTTGGCTGACGTTTACAGAATAATCTAGTTTGAGGGCTATCCTCTTCCTCTTTCCTGAATATTAATGTCCAGTACACTCAGCCATGTCACCACAGTGGGGCAAATGCTTGACCTGGTTTGGTCTACTCATCCAGAATAATCTCTTTTCTCTATGGATAACTGCAGCGACTGACATGGATTTCTGACACTACAGACAAAAATGGGCATTAGTATTAATGCAAATATTTTATAACGCTTATTGTTTAATATTGTTGCTAACATATATTGTACACATTTGAAGTTATTCTTTAAAAAGCAATTTCAGTCAAGTACACTACATTCATTTATATGTCAGCATCCTTCCTAGTAACTGTAAATAAACAGACAAGGGGTACTTAGATGACCCAGGGCATGGAGGATGCTGGGAGGCATAAAACAACAGCATAGGATAGAGAAGCATGACTCCCTAAACGCCATTCTCTGTACATATATTAATAGTTGTATTACCGTGTATTATAAAATGTTAACAAAGCTGGCTCTCCACAATGTAAGGTACCTTTATTAAGTATAACATGGAAGAACAAGTGGATTTACCTGCTTACTGTAAAACAACTGTTTTCTATACTTAAGATTTTCTGTTATCCAAACTACTCTCATTTCTGTAACTGAATGTCTCTCACATCTGTTGTATCTCTGTAACTGGGCATTTGTACACAGGCTGTGGCTAGAAACAGTTCTCAGACCAGTCACTCCCTCCTGGTCAAAAAAATAAAAATAAATAGATAAAACAAAACTTGATCTGTAGGTTGACAGACCATTGCTAACTTACACCAATCACTGACCACAGTAATAGTTTGCAAAGGATTGGAGCCACTCTATTTTTTTTTTTTTTTGGCAAAGACATCAGATTTGTGCAATATAGTCCTTAGGTGCATGGAAAATATGACATATAGAATGAATATAAATAAATATGCAACATTAACAAAACCTGCTGGAGAGACAGGGTTGTCTCTCGGAGGCTGCCCTGTCTCTGTAATAGACTTCCCATGCATGTCAAACAGAGTACCTCGCTGACCCTCTTCAAGTGCAACTTTGATGAGGGGATGGGAAACCACAAATTTATCCCAGGGGTTCCACCTTTGTCCCTCAGTGACAGGGGCAACAGGTGCTGACTGAAGTTTCTTTTTTGGGGATACACTCTTGGCTAGGCTTGTAAGGGCTCCAGGGCCATTAGCCTAGTAACCTCCTATGATCCTATGTATACATTTGCTTCTTTTTCTGGGAAACAAGATAAATGTATGCAGTAGAGGATCATTCATGAATGTGATTGCGTATATATTTCCTTTTCTCTGCAAACTGCATTGAATACTTGCACATGATATCTGGTTTTATGGCAGTTTACAGTTCATAGGGTCATAGCAGGTTACTAGGCTATGTTAATCCTAAGTATCTCCATTTGCTCTTTTTTTGGGTAGTTTGCAGAACAGAGCAGGTATGTGATCAACACCGGTTACCCCTCTCCATGAGGGACAAGAGTGCCACCCCAGGGGTGAATTTGCAATCTCCCATCAAATTATCTAGGTTGTGTTTGAATAGGGTCATTGAGGGGCTCTGTTTTACATGAATAGGGAGTCTATTCCAGAGAAGCATCAGTCTCTGGGAGACATATCTGTCTCTCCAGCATGATCTGTTAATGTCACAAGCTAAGATGAGATCTCTAGAGTGAGTGAGTGACACTTGAGCCATTTGACTTGCGGATGTGCAGAACTTCCATTAGGGCAGGATTGGAGATTGCCCTATAGACCAGGCACAAGTCATCTCTCAGCAGCCTATAAGATGCAGAGTAAACTGAAAGGGCTTTCAGCCTGTTCACATAGGTCATGATTTGGAGTCCCTGTATTATCTAGTGAGAAACCTCTGAGGTCTCTCCAGCTGCTGCAGGTGTCTGCTGGGATACATGGAAAAGGGCGCATTATACTCTATTAGTGGTATAATGAGAGTCAAGTACAGTGGAGTTATAACATCCCTTGACCTGGATGCTATGCCCTTGCTTATGAGGTGTGCTACATAGAAGGCTTTCCTTACCACTGTGGAAAATTGGTGGTCACAGTTCAGATTGCTGTCAACCTGTGTTCTCAAGTCTTGAACCACTGGGTTAGAACTTAGGGGGTGCTGTCGATATTGTAATTTCCACGAAATTCCATTTTGAGAAAGGGAATAATAATGCATTTCTTTTTGCATTTAGTTCTAGACCATGGTTTTGGCACCAATCATTTGTTTGCATTAGCCCTTTTTGTAATATGTTGACATTGTTGGGGGACTCACTTGCTACCAGTTTGCATCCATAAGTGAATTTGGTGAGCCAGAGGCCATATACTTTGTCCTGGACTTCTGAGAACTAGATGGCAAATAGTAAGGGGCCCAGCATAGACCCCTATGATACTCCACTGTGACGGGTCTGCTGATGGAGGTGGAGTCGTCAATTTTATGTATAGCCCTTTTCTTGGACCCTGTAGAGGAACTGCATGAATGCTTCATCAATGACAATTTCTCAGAAATAAATTTTTAATAAATTGCAATCTACAAATATAAGTAAATCTATTAACATATTAATGTTGGTGTCATAAAGTATGACCTCCATCCAGGAAGTATGGAAAATCACCTTACAGAATGGAGAATAGAAAAACAAAACATGCACATTTGCCAACAACACTTACTGCAAAGCTTACAACATGGCTAAAAGCAGAACCTTCATTCTTTTACTTGGCAGTGGAGAATATTATGTCTCTGAGCTGTTTTTCATAGTTAAGGGTACAGGGGTTGATTTATTCCCTTCCATTTGCTTACTGTGCGACTCTGAGCAAGTCACTCAACCAGACAGAAATCCCAAGCCAGTCGAAAAGGGACATGTGTGTCTATTTGGTTTACCTAATTAGCAAATAGACAAAGCAAAAAAAAATACTAGCATGTTTTAATAATATATAAAGTGGGCATTGGCATAATATTCTTGAGATTTTAAGGATTCGGGTGTGGCTAATGTTTATAAAGTTAAATATTTCAAACCAAAATGAGGAAGAGTTTTTGGACTGGCTATGTTGATAAAGGGATATAGGCAGTAGTCCACTAAACACCAAAGGTGTGATAAGAGACCTGGGGACACAGGTTGACAGCAACCTCTCCTTTGTTAACCACATTGCCACTGTAGTCAGAAAGTTCTTCTATGTGACATATCTCATTACAAAAGGTTTCTCATCCAGGAAGAAAGAGGTCATAATCCCTCTCTACATGTCCCTCATTAGACCTATTATAGAATACAATGCCCCGTTTGGTATGTACCTCACTAGTCACCTACAACAACTGGAAAGGCCATAAAAATACCTCACTAAGAGGATCTTAGGCCTTAGACACATGCCCTATATGGACAGACTCAAAAAACTCCAGCTATACTCTGTCTCCTATCGCCTACTTAGAGGCGATCTCTGCTTGACCTACAAAGCCATGTCTGACCCAGAGCTGCTAGATATGCTACACCTAAAGAAATCCCAATCCCTCCATGTCACATGCTCCAAGGACCATAACCTCATTACCACAATAAACAGAATATGCCTGAGGGATAGGTTCCTGACCCAGAGACTTCCCATACTCTGGAACAAACTTCTCATTCATGTCAAGCAGAGAACTTCACTGGCCCTCTTTAAGACAAATCTTGATGAGTGGGTGGGTGGGTAATAGGAAGTTCACCCCGGGGATCACTTCAGTGGCCTTGCTTGACAGGGGCACTGGGAACTACCTTTGGGCGGCATGATGCCAGGGAAACTTCTTGGGCTAGGCTTATATAGGCTCTTGGGCCATTAGCCTAGTGCACACCTATGAACTTATGAAAGGATTGCACCTACAAATAACCAACAATTAGGAATACATCCACATGTGGCTGGTAAGAGCACAAGGCTTTGGTTAGATGCTGAGAGCACAAGGCCCAAGCTAAAGGCAAGGGACATAAAAGGCACCCAGTGTATGACTAGAACAAGCATAGGAAGAGTATCTTTTCTGAGAGAGGGTTATACACAGTTTGTAAATTATGTATTTTGTGGTGATACAGTAGTTGCATAAATAATTGTCACAAAAGTAGATAGTGGGTATACTAACCTAGGAGCAAGTCAGTTAGATGTTTGAGGAATAACTGAAATTAGATGAGAGCATCAATCAGAGTCGATATGCTTTATGTGTGTGTGAAGAAGAGAATTAGGTTTAGGGACAGTCATCCACATACTGAATGTCCTCAGTAACCATGTATGTCTGCACGATCTATGATGTAGTGGGAAATCCAGGAACAGACATAGGCAGAGGAAGGATTAATGACAGATGGAATGTGAAAGGACTAGATGACCCCCCCCCCCCAGAAAAGCACTTCCTAACTGAAACTAGTTTTGATACTGAATGAATTTAAGAAACACATATGAAAATTGAAGACATGAGAAGAATAATTTTAAAAAATGGTTAGAATATGTTATGTCTGTGGGGAATAGAGATGAAATGAGCAATTTAGACAGAGTAGCAATAATAGTTTAAAAGGTAAATTAACTGATGCAGAAGGTGAGCATGTAGTTACTGAACTGCAGGGCAGAGCTATATTTAAGATCAATATTAACAGCATTTATTCATGGTCCTTGTGCCCAAAAATGTACCTTTTTACAATCAAAAGGGCAAACCTCAAATGAATATATGGACATAGCATCCAGGGTGGAGACTGGAACTTAACCTTGCAAATGACAATATAAGGGCCAAATGAAGATGAAGGAAACAGCATGTATCACAGATTTCATAAAATTATATGATTTATCAAACCCACAAAAGCTATTAAAATCACATGAAAGGGTATACGTATGCATCTAGGTGTTCCCTAAAAAAATGTGGTATAAAATCAACTACGTTCATACCTCAAATGAGTTACTCTCTGAGGTGTAACCTCATGGTTTGCAAAGAGAACTATGTCAGATCAGGCAGTTATAGGCCTGAATTTAAATTAAAAAACAATACCCTTAAACAATTCACATGGCAGATGAAAGACTATATTTGAAGGCCTCCATATCAGACAGCTAACTGAAAAACACAGCAGCTTCTTTACAAAAACACATGATGAGGGCATTAAACTTGTTATAAGTTGAGCTGCTTTAATTAAAAAGGTTACACGTGGGGAGTTAATATCTATAGCTACACCAAATAAAAATAACAAGAAAGGAGAACCCTAGGAAAGTAGAAACATTATCCAGATCACTGAAAGAGGAAGGACACGAACTAATTAGAACAGTTAAATAGATTACAAGCAGAATTGACAGAAATACATTCAGCTTAACCATTATTTCATAAGCTAGGAAATGTTTGCCAAATATGCTGAATGAGGCCAGTCACATTTTTGACCGGTAAGCAATACCCCAAAAGTAAGCAGATCAAGGAATTTCCTAATAAGAAGAGAAGATTCTAAAAATAATTTACAGTCTGGTACTTCCCTGGATGAAGTACAAGAGGCAAGAGGCCAACTCAAGTTGGGTAAAGGAACCAGTTTCAGAGGGGTACATGGCAGCTCTATATAAACCTGAATATCAAATTACTAAAATACCTGCCAACGGATCACATAGAAGATTTCAGTTCCCCATATGTCAACATGCTACAATCAGGATTTAAAGTCCAAATAGTTAACAATAAATACATTCCATTGGTATACAAAAATGGATACAGCAACATAAAATTTCACTTCTGCTAATCTTCAAAACTGAAGTCTTGTTACAGTTAATAATAAAGTTACATATGCAGAAACATTTTATGCTATATCAACCCTTGGAGGCAAAATCTAATAAAGCACTGGATAGAAGATTGCAAACATTTCTATTATTCGCCAAAATAAAACAATAAACCATAAGTGAATTTCTAGAAGGAAGAGAACTCTCATAATTAATTAAAACCTGGGGTATAGATACTAAAGCCTCAGTCAAGATTAACCAAAGGAAAACTGCAGCACCCAAATTTGTGACTGGAGAACAACACTCAACCAAATGGCTGAATTTAATTGTACAATGGTTCAAAATAATAACATATCATCTATGACCTATAATGATAGAATAAACAGACAGTAGTTTCTCCCTTCAAATACCAGAATCACAAGACACCCTACTTAAAGACAAGAGCCTAGAAAAACTGGAAAATAATCTTGACTAAGACACATTAATATATTCCCTGTACCAAATTTAAATTCAGACAGTTTGTGATCAACCAAAAGTGTTATTACTCTGCAGGTAAACAAGCATGTAAAGGGTGCAAATAACAAGGTGCAATATGCAGTATGGTTGTAGCAAATGGAAAGCAAATACTACTATATTGTGCAGCATACAAAGAAGCTATAGCAGACATTGAGAAAATGTTCTGGGATTGTCCAAAAGCTAACAAAGTTTGGGAACAACTAATCAGTAAAGTAATTGGAATGGGTATTCTGACATAAATCCCACACTGGGGGCATTTTCTGTTATCAAGCATAATTTCAGTGAATGCAAAAACAGTGAATGCTGCTCGTCAAAATTACTTTCACTGACAGTGGAGTTTGTTTTTTTCTCCAATGTTGTGCAACCTTGGAGTCAGTATACATAAGTCCTAGGAATGAGGGTTGTGTTTGTCTCACAGGCTTGCCTCCTGGAAAAACCAAAAAATGTTGTGCGACCTTGGAGTCAGTATACATAAGTCCTAGGAATGAGGGTTGTGTTTGTCTCACAGGCTTTCCTCCTGGAAAAACAAAATTGATGAGTTCTTCATGGAAGGTGGTTTTGGCAAACTGTTTTCCTTTTTTTTCCCTTCTCTCAAATTACCTTTGATAACTTGACAAGTCAACAAGAATCCTTTTGTCCTCAGCAATATCATGGTATATTTGCTTCCTTAACATCAAATGAAAAGATAACATGACACAGGATTAGCCTGGCTCCATGGAGCAGAAGGATAGAACCCTGATTGCAGCCCAGGTAACCAGGATTCAGTTACCGGACCTAGTATGGGAATAGCTAGGCATTGAGGGGATGAATGAAGTCAAATGGCCTGCTTGCCTCTCCCAGAGGGATGGTGCAGGGTGCTTGCATGTACACAAGGGCTTGCTTTTTGGTGTCAACTCCCTGATCAGGGACATCACCATTCATGCCATAAGGAAAGTGCCAAGGCCACTTGGATGGAGCATCCCTTGCAGACATGAGGAGATGTCCACCTCCATCAGTCCATTGTGCTTCACCCCAGGTGCTTCACCAGGTGCTTTGTGGTAGGGATGGGAAGAAAATAAGAAATCCCTCAAACCACCTCCGATGACTGTCTGAATGATGATTGCCTTCTAGGTGACATTTACGTCAGTATTTCTGAATAAACTGAGCAATTGGTGAAAGAGGCAATGATGATCAACAGACATCAGGGGCAAAGACAAAAAAAACTCCATGATGCTAATGGCTGTATCTTCATTAATTACACATTATATAGTGAAACATCAGTCCCCCAGAAATGAAATATTTCCTGGGCATATGGCAGAATTGTATGTTGCTTATTCTGAAATCACTTAAGCTATCTTATAATTATAGAAAATATTTTAAACAACATTTTAATTTGTAGGGTGTATTTACCAAAATAATATCTGTGTTATGACAGTGGGTAATTATGGGATGTTTACTGATAACAAAATGCATTACATTTTAGTAACTATCATAGCTCTGCTAAAGATTTATTTGTTTAGCTGACACTGTTTTGTATTTAAAGTAACTGCATATTACTTGTTGCTTCATCCAAGTACATTCAATACAAGTCTTTTATTTAAAAAAAAACTAAGTAGTCCTGATGGACACAAATGGATCATAGGTTCATAGGTGTTTACTAGGCTAACAACCACAAGGGCCTTTTTAAGCCTAGCCATGTATCCCAAATCTTTGACAAGTTCTGATACCCTTGATAAGTGTAAGCATGGGCCTGGGTGAGGAACCATTTACAGGATAACTGCATCCATTAGAGACACAGGTGCCAAACCAGGGATGAATTTCCAGTTTCCCATCCAGTTGTCCAAGTTGCACTTGAATTGAGTTAGGGAGAAACTCTGCTTCACATGTTCCATAGATGTGGTAGTCTCTGGGATACATACCTATCTCTCCAGCAGGTCCTATTTATATCACAGGCAAGGTTTAAGTATTTAGAATGGCTAATTCTGGTGCTGTTTGTTTTATGGATATGCAGGAGGTCCATCAGAGTGGGGTCTAACAATGCCCTGTATGCCAGGCATAGATCTCCCCTCAAAAGCCTGTAGGAGACAGAATACGTGAATAGGGCTTTGAGGCAGTCTGCATAGGACATTTCACTTAACCCCTGTATTCTTTTAGTGAGGAACCTCTGTGGGCATTTCAGTTATTGGATATGCCTGGTTAGGTACATACCAAAGGGGGGCATTTTACTCAGTGATAGGTCTGATGAATGCCAAATACAGTGGAACAATGAGTTCCTTGGACCTAGATGCCATACCTTTGTTTATATGTTGCACTCACCACTGCAGACACATGATGGTCAAAGGCTAGATTGCTATCTATGTGTGTCCATAAGTCCCTGACTACTGGATCAGCTCTAAGGGGTTTTTCCAATATGATAGTTACCAGGGATGAATAACTTCTCAAAGGATACTATTATGCATTTCTTGGCATTTAGTTTTAGTCCATGTCTCTGAGACTAGTTGTTTGTCTGTGTCAGCCCCTCCTGGAGAACATTTGTTTCACTGTGAGATTCAATGACACCTAATTTGCAATCATCTGCAATGCTATTTTTGAGGAATCCCAGGATTTAGACTGATAGCAGACATTATAAAACAGTATATCACAGAAAAGCAAAAAAACAAATAATATTTGAAATTGTAAGTTAATTAGATTAGCGGTCCAATAATAACTGACAGCTGCATAGCAAAAACAGAGACAAGTGAATAAGGTACAAGGAACGCACAGTTCTCAAAGTGTAAAAAAAAAAATCTGAGCACTTATAACATTGCTGCTGTAGATTCATGGAAAAGTTAAGGTGAAGAAAATAATCACATACAAATGGGAGCTATAAAGCACACAGGGCAATGGCAAAGAGAGACAAAAAAGGAAAAAAGACTGAGGTGGTACAGCCCCCCCCCTCCCTACACAGTGACTCTTCCATTCTGTTGTCCCCTACTGAAGCAGCACATCCCAGTATACCCAACTGTTCTTGGCTGCTCAGCCGTTGTGACACCAGTCCTGTATACACTGTAAATATCTGCTGCCACGCATATCATGTAGCTCTGTCAATAGCTAAATGCTATCTCAATACAACAATAACCTGGTCTAATTCCCAGGCAGCTTGGCATTATTTGTACATACAGTCTATATCTGTTTGCAGTTCACCACTTATATTACTCATTTGCTACCACTTGTGTCCATTTTGTGCCTTGTCACATTTGAAACTGGTCATCTAGAGTTGGCATAATACCGTGCTTTACAAATCATGAAAAGAAAGCAATAAAATTTACAGTAGGGTATTAGGTAAAGAAAGGTAATTTACTAACTTACTGATAGCAATGTATTAACAAGAATGCTGACCGCTGTTAGATTGCTAACAGAGTGGAAAGATTTAGCTTCTCTTAGTCTTAAAAGTTTTACATCTTTTAAAGACTATTTATGTAAAAGAAGTAAATACTCAAAAGCAGAGATGGAATACAATCACCCCTTATTTAAATGTCTGGCCTGAACTTGAATGATTTTTGGGAAATATTTATGGTTAAACTTGTATGAAAGTGCCTGAATGTTTCTGTAGTTAATCTCTTTTTTTTCTGTTTATGAATTTCATTTTGTTTTTTTATCATGATTGGAGTTCATTATATTTGCAATGCTTTTGATTTTATGTTTTTAATCTTATTTGTTTATTAGTATTTGTTTAATAGGAAATTATGACTGATGTGGTCATCGGTTAACTGAGCTTTCGTCCATCTGGCATGGACATGTATGTGTATATATAGTGATAGAGAGAGAGAGGTGTGTGTGTTTGTAGTGCACTATGTATGTGATCATGGTTCAATGGCTTGATGGCAGTCTGGTGATGGCATGGCACTAAGAAGATGACAACAGTGCACAAACAGTGATGACAGTACGTCAACAAGATGAAGGAAGTTTACTGAGGAAAAGCTAAGTAAAAGACAATGACTGGTATTCACAGACAGCATATAGCAAAGCAGTGTAGAAAGCTGAGACGCATGGAGGAGGCAATTCAGAGGCACAAGTAACATTGCCATATCATGGTAACAATTGCTTGGTATGTAATATATACAAATGACCACATAATGATATGGAAATGATGTTCTCAAAGTAAATGAAGTATAGCATTAGTTAAATGATGCCATCAAACATGGGGGTGTGATTCAGAGATATATAAAATAGTCATACTCTTTCATAGTGTTCACCAGTTCTAATTGCCAGGAATTCCCAGTGTACAGGATGCTAATGTTTTGGTGACATCAACAGCTGTAACAGTGCAATAAATTAGCAGCCTCTGTCAAAGTCTGTGCCCAGAATGTGATGTGTCACAGCCCTCTGGACCAATACACACGGTACCATTATTATCTAAGTTGCCACAACTTGACTGACCAGCAGAATGTGGACCACATCCATGTTGATAGGGAGACCATAGCAGAGCGTGTCAAGCTGCATTGCTCACAGGCAGAATTGAGGGGGATGTGCAGACTGCCCATTCCCAGTGGAGATTAATATATGTACAACTTTAACCACTCAAAAGGACCTTTCAATTCAATGATATACAGGGAACATACAAGGAATACTGCAGGTGACGGCATCATGTATCCTACACCAGTTCCACAACACCATATTACAGCACGAGGAAGGACATATGTGATTCCAAAAAATGCAAAAGATAGACCTCCCCCTTTGCATGCATTTTATCCCACTGCTTATTTTTCAGAGGTCTTGCGAGCCATTGATTGCACCCATATTATCTGCAAGGCTCCATATGGTCCACAGGGTGTCAGATAGAGCTACAGAAAGGGATTCTATTCCCTCAACTATCAGATGGTGTGCAATGCCCAGAGAAACATCTCCACTGTCTCTGCATACAATTTACCAAATGTCCAACTTATACCAACAGTCTTTTGGGGGGGGGGCTTCCAACAGTTTGTCTATTTGGCAGGTGACGTGTAGGTGTCCTCAGAGAGAGGTATATACAGTTACCATGCAGTCAGGTAGCAGGCCAGACATAATGGTACCACTAATGTGTATTACAGGGGATGCTTGAAAAGCTTTGAAACATTGGGTGATAACCCACAACCCACCCATTCATCCATAAACCCACCCTAGGCTGTAGTAGAAATGGCATAAAATATTGTGCATGCTGAGACACAGAATTTGGCGGACCATGTTTTCAGCCAATTTAAGGGATGCTTCTGCTGCTTTGATGCTGTCAGTGGGGCACTGCAGTATTTACTTGGGATCTGCAGCAAGATTTATAGTGTGTGCCATGATGCAGAACATGGCTGTGTGGGTAAAACAGCAGAGAAACATTCACTAGGACCCATGATACATGCTGAAGCTGAGGAGCATGATACTTGGGCAGAGGAAGAACAGGCAGCAGCAGTATCTCATGGAAGGCAGAGGTGGGTACAATGCCTCATGGCATTAACAAAGAGGTAGGATCTGTTCCACAATGAAGGGCCATGATACAGACAGCATAGCATAAAATGATGTATGCATTATTATACCAAGGCTAGTATGCATGACTCTGCATGGACTGGCCACTCTATAAGTCAGACATTACCTTACTCTATTACAGGTTAGGAAGTGGGTAGGGCACAGTCATCAGCAATTATACAGGTGAGGAGATGTAGTGACAGGTTACAACAAAACTTGAAAATAAACCAGAGTCATGGGAAGTGGATGTAATAACCATGTAATCTGGTAGTAGTCTATGTGGAGTCAGGGACCACATCCTGCAGGGGCATGGTAACGCTGCTGTATCATCAACATTGGCAATGTAGTCTGTGGTGGTGTGTAGTCTCACAGCTCAATGCAGACTGTGGAAGAGAAACACAGAACTATAGAAGCATGCATGTGCCCCATGAAAGGCTGTCTCAAGTGGCAGCCAACAAATAATGTCCATGCTCCACATGATGACCATGGGTCGGCATGGGATTCATTCTGCCTACAGGAGATACTGATGATGTAGAACTTTACTAGGGACATGATGTGTCTTAGGAAGTGAAGCCTGATAAGCACTGGTGGCCACATATATGTGACTGGTCTTATCCCAGTGTGGTTTCCTCTGTGGCCAGAGTAAACAGGAATGCAGTCGGTGTAATTAGGTATGCATTGTCTGTGACTGTTACATTACCACCAAACTCTTTTTAGCCATGGACAGCTGGATCTATAGAGAAAGTCTAGGGGGTGGGTGCCATCTGCTAACGGAAGGGTCAGTTTGCCTCATAAGCATTCCCTTCTCCATCTGTCCCTCACACAACCATTCTTCATCCCTCCTTACAACATTCACCAGCTTCCCTTCATAAAATTATAAGAAAATTGTAACTCTTTCCACAAAAATGCTCTTCTTCCCCGATCTTTTACTGCCTTACAGTTACCATTGTGTGTTTTATCTCTTTGCTATTCCCTTCTTTTCTAACTATCCTCTCCCCCATTTCTCCCCATTTATATTCTGGTCTGGGTTGGCACTTGGCTGTGCTGGATCTTTTTGTGTGGACATTAAATGTGTGGTAGGAATGTGGCACTTTTATGTATGCATAGTCTCTCATATGCTTGCCTGCCTTTCCTGCGATGTGGGATAATGCAATCACATGGACTTTGCTACTGTGACTCCTCCACTGATCTTGCCTAAAGTTACTTGCCCCATAACACAGACCCACTATTCACTCCTTTACTCACAGTTCTAGAGTTATGCAAGTCCTGATACATATCTGAGTAATAATGGACCACATCACTCCAGGGGATACTCGATATTTAGCATTGTGCAGGTATAAGAAATTTGCATAGAAATCCCAGTCAATTTCCATGTTTGAGGAAAAATGACACTATGAATCCTTAATCTGTGTGGAGGCGCTGCACATATGTTTGTTCTTTACTTATATACTGCAGCTTCACAATAGCACCCCTAGCTGGATACGTACAAAATCTAAACAAGTGTACATGCATTTCAGTACTCATTCATAATTTTCCTTCTCTTTTACTTTTCACCAATAAGAAAAAGTTACATTAGCAGTAGATATATTATATATGTAGTGTTGCATGATTCAAATGCATAGCCCTGATTACTCTTACAAGTTAGAGATATTAACAGAACGTTAATAAATGTCATACACGTCATATGATAGGTAGACTAATTAAAACAGGTTGACATTACTGTTTCTGAACCAGGGCTGGCTTTAGAAACTGTGTGATCCAATCTGGGATATGTTTGTGGGGCTCCTGAAGACACAGCCACACATCCTAAATTCTTTGCTCAGGAATTCTGGCTTGGGAATTTTGCGACTCTATGTTTCCACTTTTAGTCCCTTTTGTTTAAAATTCTTGAAAGTTTTCTTGCTGTTGTTTTTTTTGCAGTAATAAATAGCACAAACATGGCATGATCAGTGTGCTATAACAACTCCGAACAAACCTCAAAAACTGCTCAAGGAATACTTCTTATAATTAAGAAGAACACTGTTTCAGATATGTGTTCACAGTCGCTTGGAGCTATTTGCAAGCTTAATGGAAGGGGGATGCAGAATCCTGATACCTTGTTACTCGAAAGAGCATTAACTTGAGTGGAGCCCTGGAAGTTTGTACTCTTAATTCCCAATGATTTCATCTTGAGTTTTTAAGAACATCAAGTTATAGGCTCACATTGTAAACAAATGCTCACATTGCTGGAGCCAAAAAGATTAGTAAAGAAATGTAAATGCCAAACTGTTCAGCACCAACATATCTTTATAATGGTAATGTTCATTAGATTCTAGGTCTAAAACTAGATTTTGCAAGTCATAATCAATTAATTTTGCAATATTTTGTAAACATCTTGTAATATCTCAGTAACTACTCCTGCCATACGCATGCTGTCAGCAGCAGTTTTTGCCATCCATCGGTGGGCTTTCATATCAGACTGAGCAGTAAAGTTTGTGTTACTTGCATGTTGGGATAAATAATGACGACATAATTAGTATATGAGCAGCAATTAATATAGCAATAACCCATACCTTGGTGTGGGTAATGCGGGATTTACCCACGGTTGGCATGGTTTGGTCCCGAGGGCGAAGCCCGAGGGACCAAACAAAGACAACCGTGGGTAAATCCCACATTACCCACACCCAGAAGTGGGTTATTGCTATTATACTATGACATTATTTAAGAAAAGAAATAATTACTTTTCTTAAATAATGGCATTGTATAATGCCTCTTTGCTGCCCTTCCGCAGCTGTCTGGTATCAGCGGCAGTTCTGATGTACTGCGCATGCCTACGCAGTACATCAGAGCTGTGGCCAAAAGCAACGGAGAAAGCAAGATCTCCGTTGCTTTTTACTGTTTCGCTATGTTAAATGGGTTTAACATAGCGAGACAGCTTTAAAATAAGCAACGGAGATGTCCGTTGCTTATTTTAAAGCTGACTCGCTATGTTAAACCCATTTAACATAGTGAGACAGGTTTAAAAAAAAAGCAACGGAGAAAGCAAGATCTCCGTTGCTTTTTACACACTGTGTCGCTATGTTAAACTCCTTTAACATAGCGAGACAGCTTTAACAAAAGCAACGGAGATCTCCGTTGCTTTTTTTAAACCTGTGTCGCTATGTTAAACTCTTTTAACATAGCGAGACAGTGTTTTAAAAGAGACTTATACTAATGGAAAAAGTCCAGGCGACCAGACCTTTTTCCATTAGTATAAGTCGATTTACAACGTGCACGCTGGCCAATCAGCGTGCATGTTTTGGAATATTAATGGGAGGTCATGGTATAATATCTCTTAAGCAGTGCTAGACAGTATCAAATAGTGCAGTTGTGTTGCACATCATGTACGGTTTAAGATGAAATCTTTCAATAGCTTGTATGTAGCATGGTTTTGAAATTATTAATGCAGATATGAACAGACTATATCAAACTCCTAGATGAGTCTGTAGGATGTAACCTTAGAGGCACCTGGAGGCATCGCTGCTCTGCAATGACTTATGGAAATCAAGAGAAACTGATTGAAGTTTCTGTAAAAATTCTGTGATACACTTTTAACAAGACGTGTACGAAGCAGCCCTTCCCACAAGTATAGCACTTCAGCTCTTAGCAAGTCTTTACAACAACTAGAATTTAAGTCCACTGAAATTAAAGATCTATGTTTGGATGGTATCTAAATGGGGCTACAGAAAGAAAGGAAAAGTTGTTGTATGCACCTCTTATTTTCTCTTTATGGCATGGCATTAGTGATATTTATCAATAAACTACTCACTTATAAAGTCACCTCACAATGAAAAGAAGTATTCCTGCATTCCGCGTAACTATGGGCCTAGCATCTTAACCAAGACTACTCTCATACTTTATTCCAGCTTTTTAGAATGAAGACTTCAGCGTCTCTTTCAAGAACATTTAGAAATAATGTATAGAACATAACTGACCAGTAGTTCTTGCTTTCAAAGTAGCATCTTTTGTTTTCCATAAATATTTTTTTCAAAATAAATTCTAATGACTTTCCTTAAATATATGATTCATATAATGTAACTCTTACAACTTTTGGGTATTTTAAAAATACAGCATTTTGTACTTATTTCCTTATTCAATTTATGTTTTCCTTGTCTGCAAACTAATGCATAGACATGCAATGAGTTATGCCTGAAAGTTTCATTTCAGCAAGGCCTAAACACTTTCAGCAGTGACTAAACACTTTTTTATTTTAATTTAGTAGAGACAAACATGCCATTTGAATTTGACAGGAAGCAACTCAAACTATAAGGACATACTGAAAAATGCAGATTTAAAATAATTATATCCAGTTTGTTGGATTCTATATTAGTTTCTAAATTCAGAAAAGATTATTACTTTCCTTGGGAAATACACATAATATATGGGGTGAATGCAGGTGTTTTGCTTTGTTTGTAAAATACTGTGGGAGCATAATGTATTTTTTCAGTGGTATTTAATTTATTAACAATAAAATGTCACAGTGGTGTCTAGCTGCATTCCCAGCCCCCAACTTTAATGAGGGATGGAGGACCAATTTGGCATATGCAGTTTAAATCTTCTCACTATTGGCTGATTCTCCTAAGAACCTGTCAGATATTATGGGATTCTAAATGGAAAACAAAATGAAAAGCGCAAATGACAAGAAAAACAAGAGAAACAGGAACTTGGCCCCCATAACATGAAACAAAAACAGCTTGAACATGTAGCTTCCAGTGGGGGCCTTAATCTGTAATTTCCTCACAGCCTTTGAACTATATGGAGTTCAATATCTTTTATAGTAAAATTCTTAGCAAAACATATTTCTGAATCTGAAACATCAAAGAATTTGACCTATGGCCGATTAATTAGATACAGAGGTTAGGCATGCAGTTAAAATAGATGCAAAAGGGATATGCTATAAGAACACTTTTTTTTATTTGATTAGCTGGTATCCCCAAATGCCAAACTACTTTTCTGGACTTACTCCCACTTATAAACTTGTACAACTTCATCGGATTTGCTTTGTAGTTTTTAAGTATACATTTCTTTCCGATGGAAAGCATTTCCTTACATGATCATCTTGACAGCATAAGTGCTGTAGTTACAGGACACAGAAAAGAGGTTGCCTCTGACTCCTCAGCTTATACTTTTCATAAAAACAAATTGCTTCTTTACTTATCCATAGGAAAAATTAGAAGAAGAAACCTGCAAAGTCATACAGTGTCTTGATTTCAGTATTTTATTGTCTTTAATTACACCACTTAAGTATTTCATCTGCTGACAAGGAA
Source organism: Protopterus annectens (assembly GCF_019279795.1). NCBI lineage: Eukaryota > Metazoa > Chordata > Ceratodontiformes > Protopteridae > Protopterus > Protopterus annectens. The sequence continues at coordinate 425,198,588 of NC_056739.1, forward strand.
CGCCAATAATTGGTTTTCCTGCATGTGTTTCCATAAACTTACAGATGTTAACTTTACAACACATTTGTAAATGTCATATAGTTCACTCGCGAGCTGAATTTCTTGGCATCCATGTCTTGCACATATAACGATATAACGTGGTTATGATCGGAGTGCCGACCATAAGCCTCTATGTGATGTGCTTTGACCCCCCACAATGTTAATATGGCCTCAAAATCATGGATAGAAGGTGACTGCAACATCCGATTGAAGCCCACATAGTACTGAGATTGGAGGGATCTATCACTTTAGTGGATTGCACTGGCTAGTCGAGTATCCTCCTTGCTCATTCGTTTTAGTGACCTTAGCATGGCTATTATTCCTGATATAAATATACTGCCTGATGTGATGGTATTTGTATAATAGTATGCTGTGTCAAGGTTCTATTAAATATTTTATGTATGCCATGTTCTTTTACATGAACAATGACAGTCTTAGTCTTATGACAAAGCAGTGTGCATTATACACAACAGTTACCTACTGTAATATCCTATCCCTCCCTCTTAGATCAAACTGCAGGCAGTCCTTGATCTAACAGCTGCTGAGACCAGGTTGCATTTCAGTTGCAGTCAATGTGGATTAGAGTACATTTGTACTGCTACTGTTAATATTACAAATGTGACTACAGATCTGTCTGAAATGGCTGCTATAGTTTTTATAACTGGGGAGCCATGAACACTGAGGAAACCCGAGTGAGTGGCTGCACACACATGACATGGACATCTGCCTGGCAGCAACTTTTTTTCTTTTGCAGCTGTTGCTTCTTATCATTACTGTTGTCCATGTATTTCTGTCCACACTCATTTCTCCAGTACATAGCCGTTTCCCAGGAAAAGCAGTTTAGAATCTTGGGAGTGTGTGCACGTGCAGATATAGGAACACACACACACACACACACACACACACACACACACACACACACACACACACACACACACACACACACACACACACACACACACACACACACACACACACACACACACATACACACACACAGTAATAGTGTTACTACAATACATGATACATGCTCTTCCCTTCCACTCTAATTACAACCAGCAGCCTGTGTGCAGATGTCACTGTCACTTTCATAGTTAGCTTTTTTGATCCTGATCATAGGATCATAGGAAGTTACAAGGCTATTGAACCTGAGGCCCTTCTAAGCCTAGTCAAGAGTTTAGCCCATGCAGAGACAAATCAGCACCCGATGCCCTGTCCAGCAGGGACACGGGTGTAATCCCAGGGATGTATTTTCTATTTCCCCATCCAGTTATCCAGACTGCACTTAAAAAGGGGTAAAGAGGTACTCTGCTTGACATAGAGAGTGAATATATTCCATTTATGGGGAGTCTCTGGGACACAAATCTGTCCCGCGAACTAGTCCTATTGATATCACAGACTAGGCTGAGGCCGCATGTGCGGGTTACTCGAGTGTAGCTTGACTTGTGGATATGCAGCAATCCCATCAAGGTGGGGTCCGAGATCACCTTGTATGCCAGACAGAGGTCACCTCTGAGGAGTGTATGAAGCAGAGTAGAGGGTTTTTAGCCTATCTGTGTATGGTAGATTTTTGAGGCCCTGGAGTCTCCTGAGATTTTGCTGTGTCCAATCAAAGCATTGCAAAAAAGGCAGGCAAGCACTATATTGCCTCAACATATGCCTACACTATTGATTTTATTATATATGCTGCTGTATTCCATTGCTCCTACTCTGCCTGCCTACTGTGTGCTCTGTTCCTGTTCTCACCATAATTGCCCAAATTTACCAGACTGTAACCCCTCAGACTTCCTTGCACTGTGCCTACTGCTATCCATATGACAGTAGTAAGTGTGGAGTAGCTGGATAATTCTGGCAGCCCTCAACAACAGTGATCTCCACACATGACACAGGTTACTCAGATATGTTCGTATAAGTTTTAAATTATGCAGAGAAGAAGTCTAAGATTACTTCCCACCTTAGTTTAGCAGAAGGATATCGGTGTCAAGTGTGAATGGAAATTAAACCAGTAGTAGACAAAAATCAGCAGCAACCGAATGTGCCAAAAACAAAAGAAAGAATATAAAGAGAAGGATCGGATGAGAAGGATAAAAATTTGGAAAAGGCATAACTATTCTGGCAAGTATAGACATCTCCTAGAACAGTCTTATGTGGATCAGGATTTGACACAGGGATGGTTAAGGAAAAGTGAATTGAAAAGAAAATGTTAATAAAGTTAGTCCAGGATAGTGGACTACATACACACTGCTTTATAAAGTCTATTGAACATGTGGGATAAACAGGCAAATGCAAGTTCTGTATAAAAGGAACTGGAAAAAAATTACACATTTTGTTGTTGGGTGTGATATACTCATGGTGGAGGGCCTGTTTACGCAATGTGATTACATTGTCTTACATACAGAGAAACAAAGTCATAAAGTATTAGGATTTTCTGGCAGAAATGAGTGCAATTTTGCAGAAGGCTACTCAAACATTTTCAATATTAGTAGGAGCAATAGGTCTCATAAAAAAGAATTTACAGTCATATTTAGATATGTAAACTTTATATAAATTACAGAAGGAGTCAGTTCTGGGCACATTGTGGGTGCTGCGAAGACCACTTTAGGCTAACATCATAGATTGAAACAATATTAATTTTTTGAACTTTAATCATACCCTGACTTAGGAATAGGGCCCATTAGAAATCCAAAAGACTTGGAGAAATTAAACTGATATGTAAACAGTGTGCTACCTTTGACCTTTGAACCCCCATATATGGCATTATATGAGGCGGATCAGTAAAGCTGTGTTTGTTGAATGGTGAGGTGGCTCAGTCAGTGTTAGCCACCTGTCACTACTTTCAAGACTACCCTGGTATTGCAAGTGAGTGATTTTCTTTTCAGACGTATACACAGCATACTTCATAAGCCATTCTTTCCTGTACACTTACAACCCTCTAAGGATGATGCAAGTTTCTGTTACTACAAACCACATGGCATGGACCTCCCAAAAACAACAAGCAATTCAGCTACCCTCATTCCTGGTAGACGTAGTGTACTAAACATGCTTGAAATGTGAATACAATTAACATATGTGCTTGCTTGTGAATTAACCCTCTTCTGTGTCAGTACATAGGGATCATGCAAAGTATGCCAATTTTTCCCAAATATATAAAGAATTCTTCCCCATAGTAGTCAGACTGCTGTGTATCATAAATATCCTCATATCACTCTGGACATCATAATCCTATCATTTTCCTTAGTTCTATCACCACAATCAGGCAGGATGAGCCCTACCCTGGCTATCCTTAAGTTGCATTGTGAATGTGTTACGATTCCTTTACATTTAAGTTTTACAGTGGCATTACTGCTTCTGTTTGTTGTGTCACACTGTGTCAGACCATGGTTTCTTATAGCAAAGCCACTATAAGCATAGGCTTCATAAGTGGCCAGTGGTAAAGTCTCCACCAATATGAATATGTTGGGGTGCAACATCAGAAAATGATCAGGGCAGCAGTTTCTCTATACATACCAACTACACAGTTCTACACTAATTTTCTTTCTTTGTTTGCCCCCTTTTCTGTCATTTGTGAGCCTCTCCCTACCAGTAGGTTTATTTGTTCCCCACCATCAGAGTAAAGGTTGGCCTGGAGGGGTCATCGCTTAGACATCCATCATGAGTTTTTCAAGTTGTTTCTACATTTCGGCTCTTTCTAGTTCTATCTCCCAAAAACCTGAACTTTATTAAACAATGACACTTGCTGTAATCACTAACAGCCTGACAATAAAGGAAGATATGTCTTTTGTTAGCTCTACTGATTTCCATTTAAGAATCACTGCCTGTATGAAGTACTTCCTCACTCTTCAAGACTTCCCAGTGTTTGTGTATGCTCTAGTCTCTTCTCGTTTGGAATACTTCTGTTCCTTATACTTAGGAGTCCCAGACAAAGAACTTGGATTGTTACAACTAGTGCAGGGTTCCACAGTTTAGTTACTTAATGGTACCTTAAGATGTCAATGTATTACTGTGTCTTTGCATAAACTGCACTCACTGCTTATTTATTCACGTGTTATTTCCAAAGTGTTACTTTTAATGTTCTTCTGCGAATGAAATCAGCCATGCATGATAATAAGCCCCCCTTATCTGAAAGGGCACCTGGTCTCATACAACCATATACAGTCTTCGTGTTTTTCATCACTGAGGAATGTGGAGTTATGCATCTGGAATATTGTTCCCCATTGGCTAAAATAGTCCCTCATGGCAATTAACATGTCTGTAAAGACCTACCATTTAATGCTGGCTGATTATTTATTTTAAATATTTTAATATTTTAAATATTACAAACTTTATATAAACATTAATTGTAATTTTATACCATTATACCTTATTTATTTGTATTTATTGTACTTGTGCTTGACTTCAAGTGACTTAATAAGGCTGAATTTAAATTTCTACTGTGGTAGTCTTAGGGAGGGGGGTAACAAGTTGGGGATTTAACAGGGTACCTGACAGCTAGCTTAGCTACATGTCTATATCAGAACCAGAAATAAAGTGAGATACTGCCCACTACTCCAGTCTCTACTTATCACAACAGAAAACTCTATGCGCCGTGTGCAGAGAATCAACCTACACATACAGAACAAAATGCAAAAAAAAAAGAAATCAAAAGAATGAACTTTTGTTGGATTATGTGTCCAAATATCCCAAAAACCCTTTGAATGACTATTACATTTCAGTGTTTTCCTCGATATCATCCTGTATTATGGCACCTCCTTTTTTCTTAAATATTTGTATTACAAATTTTAACATCAATACAGTAACATATAACATTAGAAATATAAATACATATCGAAAAGAACAACAAGAGAACTATATATAAAGAACAATTATTTACAAAGGTGTCTACTTATACAATAAAATTTAAAAAAGAAAAATCAAATAAGAGCTGTAATCATTTAATTATTAAAGCTTGTTTTTCCAGCAGTTCTTTAAATTTCAACCAAACATTATATGAAGAGGTAACTCTGGAAGTTCATGTCTTGATTGTGATTGTTATGACACTTCCAAATACCTTACTGTTACGTACTTCAAGTAAACATCTAGCCTTTTTTAAAAAAGTATATATTTTCTCAGTATTTCAGCTCTGCTGGCATGCCATTTTGTTTAGAACCAGACTCTGCAAGCCAATTAATTCTTCATATATTTGTGCAATATGCTCTAAATTCCACTCTGAGTCTCTCACATTAGAGTACGGTAGATAAATGAAGAAGCTTTAAGCAGATTGCCCCATGAAATAAACTTCACTTTTGTTGTGGCAAAATTAGTTTTTTGACTAAGCTATGTTTGTTTACTTTTGAATTAATGACTCATCAAACGCTAGTTGGTAGATTTACAGTTTAGGGCAGTGACAAGTGAAGATGAGGAGATACAGCAAAGCTTATAATGGGAACAGGAGGAAATTGAGCAGGGAGGCACACTCAGGTGGATGGTATGGACAGAGGGTGAAAGGAACTGACCATGGCAAAGGGTGTATAGGAAGTCTACATAAATGATAAAGAAAGGGGTCATATGCAGAACAGTAAGGGAGAGACAAACAGCACACAGATAATGACAGGGGCTGAAGGTAATGGATGTAGAAAGGAAAAGGTTGGTAATGGAATGGTAGTCATATGGTACCATGTAGTGAAGAATATGCAAGCCAGTATGTTAACAGAAAAGTGTTTTTTTAGCATTTGGAGGCTCAGTCCCACAAGGAGTTAAGTGTCTTGGGCATGGTTAAAAGTGGAGATCAAATTACAGTGGAACTAATTTTAATACTTACAATTTAGCAAATCACTGAAGGAGGTAACAGTGCTGTTCACCAAAGAGATGGAGTGAATGCATATTGCGATACTCCTAGGAACTAATGCTCTATCAGAGGAGGAGGAAAGTATGGTTACAGTAATCAAGTTCAGGGATGTGGAAGAGTGATGTCAACATGAAGTTGAAGACAGCATTCTTAGAAATGGTACCTGTGCCTGCAAGAAACATGCCAGGGAAACAGTATTGATATGTATGATGACTGGCTCTGACAGTGAGCAAGAGAGAAGAGTCTGGGAGTGAGAGGATGATGGCGGGATACTTGGTCAAGAAAGCAGCTGTATGCCAGGGAGTGGACCTCTCTTATCCCAGAAGGAGCACTGACACTTAGAGATGAGTAAGGAGGATACAACTCGATGACCATGCCTTCAAACTAAGAAGGAATGGAATGCCAATGAAGTAGAAAGTGAGGATGTACTTGGGAAGTAGACAGAAGGAGAAAATAATGGATACAGACAACTAGAAGAACAAATAAGGATCACTTCAAATTTGGCTGAGTGGTAATATATATATCACTCAAGAAGTCTAGGTAGAAAGATGGGAGAGGTGTTAACTGCGAAATAGGAGAGGAAAAACAAGGCTATTAGTATCACGATATATGACTCTGACAAGTGGTGAAGGAGATGGGATTAGCTGGGTAAAGACTGTTTAGGAATGACAGAGAAAAAAGGGGTGCATGTAGAGTAAGCAGTTTATATAAACAATGGTATAAAATGTAAAGGTCTGAAAACATCAGAACACAACCCCATGACAGAGCCAAGAAAACAGGCAGAATAAGATCTTAGGGTAAATCTACTGGCAGTTAAAGTAGAGGAAAGGAGTATAATAGTGGGTCAGTACAGTGATATCATCAAAGCAGGTGGCTGATAGACTGGAGGAGAAAAAGAGTCAGATGAGAGGAATAGGGTTACAGTCCTTAAGGATCTGAATGCAGGTCTCCAGCCACCTAAGGCAGAAGGGGAGTTGGAGCTGACTAAAGTTTTGGATTGTACTTGAAAAAACTGAAATCTGGATATGAATCTAACTTAGGTAGGAAGGGTCATGGATAACTCTAGGTGATTTAGGCTGGGAGATAAAAGTAAGGATCTATCAATGATGGTGTGAGATTTTAAGAAGTGGATTAAGCTCTGTTGGAGGAGAGATCAGAGATGAGCAGTCAAATTGGAAGCAAACAGAATAAGCAAATGTATGGAATGGGTTAGGGATGAATACTAATGGCTATGAAAAAAGTTGGAGAAAGAACATCACAAGTTCACAGTGACAAAAAGATGTCATATAATAGGAGATAAATAAGTGGTGTAGGAGACAGAAAAAAGCAAGGCCAGCAGAAGAGCGACAAAACATTAGGGCTACCAATGATACAAAGGCAGAGGGTAGGAGGGGAAAAATTGGATTTTTAGGTATTCATCAAAATGAGAAAATTGAAAGACAGCCCTGGCCAGGGTGAGCAAACATGAAAGTTAACAGAAGACTGAAAAAAAAGCACAAGCACTGAATGAGGACTTTATTGCAGTCCTTTATGAAGTAAAGGAAGGGGGTGACACTGTGCCTTAAGGAAGGTAGGGAAGATTGGGAAGAACAGTGCCCAAACACCACAGCTGAGACAGAGGATGTGGAAGGGGAATGGCAGCCATTTGGAAGAAGTAACCAAAAAAGTGAGCTACCTCCAGACTTCTTCTCAAAACTCTGCCCAGTTTGCTTGTTGATTCTGTGAAGGAACTTTCCAGCATATAACTGGTCAGTGCATAAGGAGCTGATAACAGAAAGTGTGGTACCTTTTCACATAGAAGGGTGCAGGAAGTAGCCTGGAAACTACAAATCTAGTAGCTTACCTACAGTAGCAGGTAAGGTCTTGGATAGAATTTTGATGGAAAGACAGGCTGTATTCCAAGAAATATGGATGTCCAGGACATTAATCAACAAAGATTCATGACCAAAGGCTGTCAGTCTAGCCCAACCTAGCTTTGCAACTGAGTTGCAAAAAAAAAATGACAGATAAAAAAAATGAGATGTATTCCAGTTAAGGCTGCTGAAAAAAATGCAGGGAATGGAAATAGTAGCAAGACTAAGGAACTTGACAAGTGCATGATTGATGGGTAGAGCACAGAGGAACAATGGAAAGACTAAGGAAACAGGCCAGTAGTAGCACTGCAAGGTTCACACATGAGGGCATAACTCTTCACTGTGTGCATTTCCCAATATACTAAAAGGAAAAGAGAATATGGTCATCCTCTTTGCTGAACACAGAAAGGTTAATATAAATACAAATAAAGAGAATGGGGGGTAGGAAAGGAGATGGACAGATTAACCAAGTAAGCAAAGAGATGGAAGCTGATGCTGAGTGCAGACAAATACAAAGTGTTGCATTAGCTTTTTCAACACTGCTATGAAATATTGGGTGTGAGAGCAGAGCTGATGGCATCAGAACTACAAAATTATTTGGGTGCTAATCAGGTTAGGAATGGTCCAAGCAGAAAGAGAAGGAAGAGTGAAGGGCAAAGAGAATGCTGGGGATGTATCCTCAGATATTCCGACTCCAGAAGTACAGATAATGCTGACACACTAGTGCACCTTTCTCAGGCCTCACTTTGAGAGACATCAAACTTCTAGAAGGACCTTAGCTGGAAGTCACCAGAAGAGTAATGTGATGAAGGGAAGGATGATACCAGGAGACTATAGGAGCTGGATTTATTCTTCCTTGAGACCATAAAAGAAAGTGTTGGAGGGGAGCATTATATGGGTGCACAAGATCATGTAAGAGAGATATGAACAGGGAGGAAATAAGTGAGAGGATGGGTCAATTGTAGTAGGTAGTAGGGGCCAAGTCCTCCATTGATCTCTAAAACTACTTCATAGAAAGGGTTGAAGGCAAATGTAATGGATTACCAGAATAAAATAATGGAGAAGGAAGCCAGTGAGACCTTAAGAAGGGCATGTAAGTAATGGAGAAGGAAGCCAGTAAGGCCTTAAGAAGGGCATGTAAGTAATGGAGAAGGAAGCCAGTGAGGCCTTAAGAAGGGCATGAGTCATGTAGAGAAAAAGGTGAGGGGGAGAATGGAGGGGAAGTAGAATACTATCATGGACTTAAAGGGTCAACCGGTGGGCTTATTCTGTTCTTCTGCCATTGTCAACATTGTATTTCTTTTTTTTTAATTCATATTTTTTATGCATAAAATCAAACTTTAATAGTTACAGAATAATTACAATTGGATATAATCTTAACTGCCTCAACTAAATCAACCCTTCTCCAGGAAAGAAAAGCAAAAAAAGCAAACCACTAGCTACATATCACTCAACAACATTATCACATCTAAAGTAATGCATTAAGTAAACATTGACCAACATTTGTCAGCTGGAAAAAATGATTAGGAATCTGTTGATTCTAATATTCTAAACAGATAATATGCATGGGATCCGTGGCAGCCAGTGCAAACTGCAGTTGTGTCAGTTGAACTTAAAAAAAGTAGATGTTCAAATGATCACTGCTGCAATAGCCTTAGCTATATACCACACTGCTTAACAATTTGGCCATGTGGAAGGTGCCCTGAAGCTTTGGAAGATGACTGACTGTTATATCCTTGGCAAGATATTGCCCATATGGCTAAGGGTACTGTAGCAGTGATCAATATGAAACATATTTGTTTTTACATTAAAAACTAGTAGGTCTGAAACAGAACACAAAATCAGTTATTCGTATTAAATTTCAGTTAGAACATTATTCATGAATATCAAATGGATGTAATGGTGTTATTTTTTTCACTATGGCACTATCTTTGGACAGTACCACCACATATGCAAACAATCACCCACTTCAATACAGCTATCCTAACAGAATTTATTGGGTAACCATTTCATTTTCTTTTCTTGGTCTAGTATGTTCAGTAATACATTTTTGCTGGACCTCCTTGTTCTGAAAGGATTTAGAAAAATCTGTATTTTATCCATAGTGCCAGAAATTGCAGTAATCTAATTTTGTGCCTGATTCCAAAAGACTTGCTCTCAGTGTAAGTGACCACTTACAGCGAGAGCATGTCTTTTGAAATCTAGCACCTGGTGTATGCCTCTTTATAGATAAGGCTTACACAGAAGTAAGTCACTTCCACTGCGAGCAATTCTTTTGGATTCTAGCTCATTCAGAATTCCCTTTATTTATAATTTTCTTAATATAATCATAATTTGTAAATCTAATAAATGTCATTATTTTAGCCAAGTTTTTTGGCTATATATAAATCAGTGACTCCCTTATCACCAACATATGTAATAATTTGTTCTTCTTTCTTCTATAACTGAAAAATATATTATTTACTAAGAAATTATCTTTCAAGCAAGCACCTTTAATTTTATTGTCTTGATTTAAAATGTTTTAAATGAGAGTATATTATTCATTAATACATTTCTACAATGTGTAAGCACCCATGCTTATAGCAGGATATCTATCCATAGAGATAAAATAAAGGGTTTAAAGTGTATATCCTTTCTTGAAAAAAGGGCATCTTTAGAATAAAAAAGATTTATTCCATCAAGTATTAACATAGGTTTTGGTTGCCCATTTTCATAGAAATAGGTAGAGAATCTGAATTGTTACTTATTTTTTTAATATCTTTACTGAATTATCATTAACAACATAGGCAATCATACATTAATATAAATGAAAACAAATCATATTGCCATATTTTCAGTTGCAAACATTATACATTGCATATAATCTTCTGTACAGTAATTGTCAAGCAAACACTACATAGCTCATTCAGTTCCTTTCTTCCCTTAAACCTCATTCCTCCTCCAAATCATTATTCTGCATATATTGTTCCCAAAATTCCCTTTTTTCTATATAATTTGCTCCCATCCATTTCAAATGATCCCACTTCCAGTTCTTTTGTCTGTGCTACTATATTCATTACTTCTAATATGGTTGGATTACACTTGGATTTCCATTTTCTAGTAATTGTTTTTTTTTTTTTTTTGGCAGCCACCAGAATTAAATTAAGCTTGGCCTTACTTTGTATAGGCAATTCAGATTCTGTATCACAGTTCAAAAAATCATTTCTTTAGATACACTAATCCAGTATTTCTGACAGGTATTACTCCTGGAAGGCTGAGAGCCGAGGCACCAGAGTGTTTGAGTGTTTCCATTAAACTTGTTTTTCTACTGTGGCCGGTTGTGGACTTTTTGTGCTGCTTTTTCCTAAGTTGTTTGATACATTTCTGACACAGAGGTCTACTGGGAATTTTTATAGTCTGCCAACTCATTACACTTCCAAAAATATGTTCCCAATTATCTGTTTCTTCCCCATTACACTTTTAACATTTGTAATCTACCTCAGGAAAATAAATCTTTGGAGTCTGCTTGGGGTATAAAAATACCTATGCACACCCTTCCAATCAAAAATCCTAAATCTTATAGAGTTTGTTACATATTTGGGAGCCATACATATATCCTCCTATTGTTTCTTTGTGAATTGCTTCTCCAGTATCTCTTTACCAATCCTTTATAACCGCCTCTGATTGATCCTCTTTGTTATCATGCAATATTTTATATGCTGTACTAATTATCTCATTTTTAACAGCAGCTTCTGTTCTGGATTGCTAGTCTTTCACTTAGCATCCCCCTATTCCTTTCTCTTTGCCTATACTCTGATATCAGTCCTTGGTAGAGAGGGCAATCTCTAGCCTGCAGTCCAAATGATTTATTGGCCTCTTCCCATTCAGTTACCTTACCCTCTCTACTTATTTGCCCCCAATACCTTGGTTCCTTTGCAGTTTTATCCAGTAAGTTTCCACACCACTGTCATCTATTCTCTGTACCCCTAATTGCAGTTATCCCTATCATCAGGATTTCCTTTCTTCATTCCTGAATTGTTTTAATTCTTAGAATACTTGAATACTTTCTGCTTCTTTATTAATATAACATTATCTATGGCTATTGTTATTCTGCTTAAAGATCTGCATCCAAAATCCCAATCTCTCCTTATTTCTTGAGCTCCCCCCTTTCATCATCAATAATCATCATCCATTTCCACTTTGAATTATTGCTTTCTGCTTGTGCTATGTATAGGAGCCTTAACTCTGTAGCTCTGAAATATCCCTTCAAACCAAGTAATTCCAAACCACCTTGTTCTATTGGAAAGAGGAACTTATCCCACTTGTGTTTTGCCCTATTCCCAGATAAAATCCTTCAACTCTTTATTAGTTTCTATCCACAACTTCTCCTGAGTGTAAAATTAAAGGCACTAAAAACATTTTCACTAATTGTATCTTGCTATCCATATCCATAAAACAGAGCTTCCAGTTTCACATTTTTGTATTATTTTTGTTTAGTCTGTTCCCACATATCCTTAGCTTCCATAACAGAATCCTTTTAAACCATACTCCTAATTACTTCATTTTGTCATGCCCCCATAAATAGGAGTACCGCTGAACCAATTTGTGTGTGGTTACATAGTTTACAGCTATTGCCTTTGTTTTATCTTTATTAATTTTGTATCCTGAAAATACTTGAAACTGACTTAGAATGTTCCTCAACACTGAAATGCCCTTTTCTGGTTTTATCAGGTATAAAATAATATCATCTACAAATAATGCCAAATTTTCCTGATTACCATACCGGTTATATCCTTGAATTTCTGAGTCCCTTATTTTCTTTGTCAATGGTTCTAAATATAACACAAATAAAGAGTAAAGGGGACATTCCTGTCTGTTTCTTCTGTTTTAACAGAACTTATCAGAGAGGAAACCCTCACTTTAATTTTCACCTCCAATCCCTCATATATCCTCTTAACTAAGGCTATTATTGTGTCAGGAAATGCAAATCCTTCCATTGCCCTACTTATAAAATCCCTGCTTACTCTGCCAAATGCTTTCTCTGCATCAAGACCCACCAACAATAGTGGCATTTTCTTATATTCTGATTCCCTCTGGATCATCAATGTTCTATTAATATTGTCAAATGTTTTCCTTCTCTCCACAAAACCACATTGGTGCATATCTATAACTTCTGGCAACAATTTTGCCATTCTTTTAGCCATTATGGACATAAACATTTTATAATCATGGTTTAAAATTGAACTGGGCCTATATGAAGCTGGATCTGATAAGTCTTTACCATTTTAGATATTACAGACTTCTTTTCTTCTAGTATACTAGTGCTTTTCCTTCTTTTAAAATACTGTTAAACAAAACCTTCCCGTTCTGTATCACTTTTTTCCCTCTTACCTTCCAAACTTCCACAGGCACACCATCTACGTCTGGAGACTTTCCTGTTGATTGCTTATATATCACCATTTTATCTCATCTGCTCCTGTCCTAACTGGTAATAGTTGAACCTCATCTACCTCTAACCTTGGCATATTTAATTCTTACATAAATATTTCCATTTTTACTTTTTCTTGGTTTTCACATCCCTCTGCTATATACAGACTTTCATAACTTTACCAAAATACTTACAGGATCTCTGGTTATTTTCCTTGTCATTACTTTCCTAAATTTGGGAATAACCCTTTACAGATCCAAAATTCTTGTATTTTCTGAATTATTTAATTTTTGTAATCTGAGAAAATCAAAGTGTAACATGATTGGTGAGTGATCTGAAATTATATGTGGTTTAATGGCATTTGTTTACAAATATCCATTATATTATTTGACACACAAAAATAATAATCCACAAGAGCTGGCATCTTATGTTTTAAATCAAAGTGAATAAATATTTGTTTTGACAAAATTACTGGACAACAAGTAGCCATTAAGCTGAAACAATAAAAAAAATCTTATAGTTTGGCTTCATTATTGGTTTATGTATTTTTTTCTGTTAGCTAACAAATGAACATTAAAGTCACCAGCAAGAATGGTATTGTCTTTCAGGTGTAACAAGCCCTCTCTTAATTCATAAAAAATGTTTCCTTATCCTCTAAAAGGTGCAGATGTGGATTGATATGAGCAAAGAAGCACTATATTTTGGCTTCTCCAGTTAGGGGTGACCACAGTGGATCACTGGTCCATGGATTTATTGGCAGTGCAGTTTTTAAAAATTAAAAATAAAGTACCTGAAGCACCTGTAGTACACACACTGTTTATTTCTTATTAAGCACTTTTGTCCTTGAAGTATATGGACTTCATCAGAATGACAACAGATAACACAAAGCCGGCTTAAATGCTATAAAAAAAAATCACATGACTGACTCTCAATTAAAAAACAAGACTTGGTCATAATTAACCTGTTCTACTTAAAGGTACCATGTATGAAAATACTTAAAATTGTTTTAACTTTTGACTCTTTGCCTTAAAAAAGCAGCATTTTAAACCATAAAACATGATTAAAAATACTGAGCTAAATAACAAACATTGATTTTAACTTAAGATAGCAAGACATGGATACAGTCTCATTGAGTCCAGATTTATTAGCAACATTACACCTAAGCTGTCACTTTAACTCCTGGTACTCTAAATACAGATGTGCAGGTCCACCTCTAGGTCTCTCTTGGACACTGTCAATGACAATGAATTTAAAAGTATCATTTGGAAATTCCTTGATGTGTCTGTATAAAGCATTGTGGTCATCTATTTTTGCAATATCATAAAAGTATTGGTACATCCTGTTTAATTTCCCGCTGTTTTTGGGTTAAAAATTTGGTAGCTGAATGTCATTTTACCTTCTGAAGAAGTTTGTCTCTGTTACAAACGAAAAGCGCTTAAAGGATATTTTTATCACTACAGTTTACATTTGCTTGTGTATTTTATATTAAACGCCTGCCTTGCTTTGGAAGCCGTTCATCTTTTTGTTTATTTACTAGTTTATTTGCTAAACTACAATAGGTCTTTCCCTTATCTTCTCAATAATGTCTTGCTGTCCACCAAATATCGCCCAATTTTTATGTGTGATTGCACTTATATCATTAAATTACAGACAATTGAAATTGATGTCATTTTCCTAGTTTGATGATTTTAATGTTATTTGGTTTTATAATGTCCCAAGTAGGGGTACATAGGTCCCATCAGTTCTCTTTCTTTCAACTTCTGTAAAAATAACCAGAAAGGAAATCTTTAGGGTAACCCTTCTAGAGAACATGTCCCACAATTTACCACATTCTAATGCAAAACTGCTGTCTTTGCTAACCATGCAGGCCAGCCTTATGCACTGGCCCTTGACTAGTGAGTGAGCTCTTCTGATGAAGAGGGTGCTAAATATCAAAGTGCAAGAGAGAGTTCAAGTAGGTTGTCTTCCTGTAGAGTGTTGACTCAGACTTATTACTCTCCCTGTTCTTTTTAATACTGACATCCAGAAAGTTGACACATTCAGTGTCAGTTGCCATGGTAAATCTCAAGAACTCTGTGGAGTCATTTGTGTACTTAAAGAACTGTTCCAACCTCTCATTAGTGTCCCTCCAGAAAATAATAATATCATCTAAAAACCATTTATAAAGGGACCAAGAGTCCTTGAACTGGGAATTAAAAATAAAGTTAACTTCCCAGTAAGCCATGACAATGTTTGCAAAGACCAGGGCGCAAGCTGCGCCCATTGCTACCCCATTCTTCTGTTTGAAGAGTTGTCCCTCAAACCAGATGAAATTATTTTCCAACACCAGTTCCATAAGGCTACCCAAAGTTAGACATTTTTTGTGCCCCGAATTCCTGTGCAAAAAAAGAAATTGAAAAAAACAATCTATTCCAGTGTCATGGGTGATTACAGAAAATAAATCTTTTACAGCAATCATAACAAAAATAGTGTCTTCTGAATACAAATCATCACCTACACTCATCAAAAAAGCACAAGAATCATTCAGTAAACATGGATAGTTTTTAAATACCCCCTTAGTTTGCTGGTCAATATATTTAGAAATAAAAAAAGTTTTTGAGGCCTTTGCATCAACTATATGCCTAAATGGGGGGTCGGAAGAATTCTTGTGGATCTTTGGTATTCCAAAGATAGTGGGTGTCCTAGGATATACAATTTTCATGAATTCATATTCTCCCCCAGTAATGTGGTCATTCAAAAATAGCTCTTCAAGGGCAAGGTCTATTTTGCTTAGTGCAACATTCATTTCATTTCTAGACACCTCTTCATATGCATCTGTATAAAGTATTGCAAGCATTCTACTAATATAATCATTTGCATTCATAAGAATGAGCCCACCCCCACCCTTATCAGGCTTCATGACTCGTATACCACTATTCTCAGATATTTTTGACAAAAGCTTCCATTCATCCCTGTTCAAATTCTTGGTATAAGGGGACGGCATGGAAATTAACTTTCTTATTTCTAATTCACAAAGTCTCTCAAAAATGTTAATATAGGGGTGTAGGGGGAATTAAAATGGCTTAGTCTCTTAGCACAATTCCCTTCAACCACTCTACTACTAGTATCAAATACAAAGCTGAAATGAAGTTTCCTTGTACAGGATTTAAGCTGAATCAACACATTGTCAATTTTAGCATTTTGTGCAGGCACAAATGTGAGCCCCTTTTGAAATAGGTTACTCCATTCTTCCGTGACTTCAATATCACTGTAGTTGTAAAATTTTAAGTCTTTCAAAGAATTGTAGACAATATTGCAGACTGGTGGTGTGGGCTCTATCAGTTCCTGTCCCTCTTCAACCTTCTCCCCCTCCCCCTGTGGATATAGGTCATAGGGGCATAACTGGAATTGTAATCCGCACTTGAGTTTGTGTAATTGATCCCCTCTGGTTCATCAACCTCTCGGATCTCCTCAGAGAGGGTTGTTGTAAAGGGGTCCCTTCATTTCTCACATGCTCCTCCTCTCCATGCTCAACTGTGGCTTCAATCCCCTCAGGGCTACTTTGCCAATCATGCCCTAATGGGATAATATGAACACTGGGTGGATTTGGGTATGTATATTCATTTTCATATTCTTGTTTGTCCCTTAATAGTTTTTTTTAGCTTTTTAGCTTTTAAATCACAAACTAGTTGATCAACTTTATAAAAAACAGCTTTGTATTCATCAGTTTTAGAGTCAAATAACAAGTCTGACTTTAATGATTTGTTAATATCATCTCTACTATCGTTCAAACACACCATTTTTCTTTCATTTCCCCAAATCAGTACCTCAAGCAACTCACACTCATCTTTGTTAAATAACAAAATAAACTCACAGTGTAAATTAAAGTCCCGAACCAGCCCAGAGGAGTATTTCCAGGTATGAAGTCCTTTTGGAACTCTCTCCACTTTTAAACACTCCCCTAGGTACTGGTTTTCAAGCTGTAGTTTCTGATATTTGGTGACAAGTTCCTTAATTGTTTTTAGCTACTTGTCGACAGTTCCACGATCTGTTGCTCTTATTTTGTTGTTTATTTGTAACTCTATACCCTGTCTTAACCATTCATTTAGGTTAAAACTGTTTGGAAGTTCACCATTACTTCTTGAAAAACTATCCGCGTTTGGTCCACGCCCATCCGTGACTTCATTATTACTAGGCAGATTCCCTGTTCTCTGCCCTTGATTATTGATGATGCCATTGTTACTAGGCAGATTCCCTGTTCTCTGCCCTTGACTGTTTCCATAGTAAAGCTGGCTGTGTCCACCAGGAGGAGCTCAGACATTTAATCCATGCCCTTCTATGACGCTGCTGTAACTAGGGAGATTCCCGTTTCTCTGCCCTGGAATAATTCCATTTGAAACACCACTGTCTCCATTAGAAAAAAAAAGATCAAGCTGGCTAATTGAAGAACCAGCCCCTGAATTATTGAAATTCATGCCAGTTGACAGAGCACAGGACACTTGTTGTGAGAGTTTGTGAACAATTCCAATTAAGTTTGCAACAGATTCAAATAGTAAGTCAATCCAATCCTGTGTAGCACTACTGGCACCTGCAGTACTTTCTATCACTCAACAAACCAGGAAAACAAATACATGAACCAACTGATAAAAATAAAAAAGAAAGTGCCTGAAGCACCTGTAGTACACACACTGTTTATTTCTCATTAAGCACTTTTGTCCTTGAAGTATATGGACTTCATCAGAATGACAACAGATAACACAAAGCCAGCTTAAATGCAGTTAAAAAATCATATGACTGACTCTCAATTAAAAAACAAGACTAGGTCATAATTAACCTGTTCTGCTTAAAAGAACCATGTATGAAAATACTTAAAAAACTTTTTTAACTTTTGACTCTTTGCCTTAAAAAAGCAGCATTTTAAACCATAAAACACGATTAAAAAATACTGAACTAAATAGCAAACATTGATTTTAACTTAAGATAGCAAGACATGGATACAGTCTCATTGAGTCCAGGTTTATTAGCAGCATTACACTTAAGTTGCCACTTTAACTCCTGGTACTCTAAATACAGGAGGCAAATGCGTAATTTTTTTCAATTAAAGTTAGAGCACAAAATGAAGAGAACTCTCCCCACATTTGATTTAAAACTGTATGTACTTTAGCTGAATTAGCCATGTTAGAATATGAGGGAACAGTACTTAGTCCTGTGAAGTTGTGTTTTGGTAAAAGTGCATTGCCCCATATGCAGCTGAAAAAGATGTATCATCAGTACAAAAAGGAGCTTTATCCACACTCACAGATTCCTCAGGTACTATAAAGCCAGTGTCTATTTCTGCTCCCATCAATGGCATCTCACCTGCTGCTTAAAAAAAATATCTTCCACTGGAATATTCTGTCATATCAGTGCTTGTTTCAAGGACAGCAGCTGGCTGGGGGACTTGTAACTTCTATGTCCAAAGCTTGTGCCAAGTTAAATTCTCTGCTCATTCATTTCTAACAGATCAGATTAATATTAGGGTAGCTGCCCTTGTGGGCCATTTTATGCCTAGCCAAACCCTGCATCTTGAGTCTGTAAGGCAAACACCTTAGCCTTTATGCCAACCTCCTCCACAATCCCCCACAAATGTACTTTTTACAGAGAATCTTATCAAACTGAGCTACTGAGTCACTGCTTGCCTTTGGCAAATACTAAATAATTGTGCTTCTTACTCATCTCTCTCTCAAAATGGAAAAAAGGAAAAGGGTTCTACTCCCATTAATATATCTGACTCATCTACATTCACCTTGGTGGACTCAAAGAATTATTTTTAAATTAATTTTCTATCACAGAACTTTTGCAACATAAGGAAAATCAAATCTGTCACTCACTAGAATGTACATGCATTAGTACATCATCTGTTCATTAACTAGAGAGCCCTTCTGTCACTAACAAAATGAAATGAGTTGCATTTTTCATCATCAACCCTAGAAAAGCAAACTTCATCTTTCATAGCTCCTTATGTAATGTAACCAAACCCAAAGGAAGGTGCTGTAGTTGCTAGTAACCAAAAAAGAGCACCAGTTTCAACAACGAAGGTGCAAAACAGTTTATTAGGCTAAAAACAATACACGAAGACAGTCCAACAGTACGCAGTATATCACACATCAAACGTTTCGTCACTCCTTCTTCAGAAAATACGTGAACACACATTTACCCACAAAACCAGGATTTAAATACAATAAAAAAAGTCAAATCAGCCAATAGGCATGTTAAAATAATTAAAATTGACAAATCCTTATTAGAACACATTAAAGGTGCAAAGCAGATTTTTAAAATTAATGATACATACCATACTAAATACATAAATATCCTAGTTAAAAATATAGTATGTTAATACATATAAAATAAGTAGGAATATATGTAAATATCGAATATATAATGTATAATAAATACCTAAAATGTGTCTTTGTTCAACCTGACAAAAAGAATATAGACAATACTACACTCTACTGGTTAAAATTGATAAATCACCACAATTCTTAGTCATAAAATGTAATTAATAATGTCAAGGGAAATACATAATTGTTGTTATAATTTAGCTGCTCTTAGTTTCAAAACAGGAGCCAAGGAAACCATGTCGTTTATCCCAGGATGTTTGTTTGATTCTAAAATTATTTGCCAATACAATTCTCTGTATTCTAGTAGTGTTTCCCACATGCCCCCTCTAGGGTCAATAGGGACTACCTCCACTACAAAAAACTCAAAACTAGATTCTTTACAGACTAAAGTGTGTTTATACAGAGAATTGTTGGGACAAGATGTTCTAATATCATATATATGTTCATAAATCCTTTGTTTAATCATCCTTTCGCTTTTTCCGACATAAAATGCTTCACATTTCTTACACAAAGTGACATAGATGATCCCTTTTGTGTTACAATTAACAAAAGATTTTAATGTAAGTGGTTTGTTCCTAGCTTCTAAGTAGCAGCTGTTTCCTGTTCTTAAATATGTACAATATCTACATGCTCCACATTTAAAAACCCCTGTTTTCTTCTTACTTTTGTTTGTCATTCCACTAGAACCCCTCTCAATGATACCTTTTATGTTGTTGCCCTTCCTATAGATAAATTTAATCTCATTTTCAAAAATGTGATTTAAATCTGATACTTTTGCAAAGTTTTTCCACTCTTTTTCAAAGATTTTCTTAACAATACTAGATTGACCATCGAAAGTAGTAATGAAGCCTGATTCAAATCCTCTTTCCACAGGAATGTCTGGTAGTAGTGATGTTTCCTGCTTACCCAAAATTGGTTCAAATCTGGTTTTCCTCCCATCCAAGACATCTTGCAATATGTTGTCAAACAGTTCCTTAGGGTAACCTCTTTTTGTGAACATATTTCTCAAAGTATCACATTCTGTAATAAAAGTTTCATCATCTGAGGTCATCCTACAAATTCTGACCAATTGCCCTTTCAAAACACTTTTTTTCTGATGAAAAGGATGGGAACTGGAAAAGTGCAAGTAGGTGTTTGAAAATGTTTCTTTTCGGTGTACCTTCGAAACAAAGTTGTCGTTAGTCTTAATGATGTTGACATCCAAGTAAACTACCTGCCGTGTGTCAAATTTGTGTGTAAATTTAAGAAAATAAGTTGTCTCATTTATGTATTCCACAAATGAGTCGAAATCTTCTTTAGTGCCCTTCCAAAAGAAACACAAGTCGTCTAAAAATCTACAGTACAGGGTCCACATACCTTTGAACCTAGGAGTGAGAATATACTTATTCTCCCAGTATGCCATTATAATGTTCGCATATGTGGGTGCACAGTGAGCACCCATGGCAACTCCCCTGATTTGCCTGTAATATTCACCTTCAAAATATAAAAAATTGTTTTTGAGGACAATTTCCATCAAGACAAGTATTGTTGTGAAATCATTTTGAGAAATATTTTTGAAAGGCACCAACATTTCCTCATTATGTAATGTAACTGAGCTATATTTCTCATCACTAACCCCAGAAAGTGAATTTCTTCCTTCATGGCTCATTACGGCTTCATTTCTTAGGCTATCTTCAAGTTTTAAAGATCATTGGACCATTTGTTTGCTTTCCTTATGTTCACCATTGCATAATAAACCATACTTAGCCGATGAAAAAAAGACTCAAGGGAGACATTGTCCTAATAATAAGTATGGGGGTATTATGTAAGGCAGGTGCAGCAGTGCCCTAATAATAAGTATGCGGGGCAGGAACAGCAGTGCCCTAATGATAAGTATGTGGGGCAGGAGCAGCAGTGCTCTAATGATAAGTATGGGGGTATCATGTAGGGCAGGAGCAGCACTGCCCTAATAATAAGTATGGGGGAGCAGGAGCAAAAGTGCCCTAATGATAAGTATGGGGGTATCATATAGGGGAGGAGCATCAGTGCCCTAATGCTAAGTATGGAGGTATCATGTAGGGCAGGAGCAGCAGTTCCCTAATAATAAGCATGGGGGTATCATGTAGGACAAGAGCAGCAGTGCCCTAATGATACGTATGGGGGTATCATGTAAGGCAGGAGCAGCAGTGCCCTAACAATAAATATGGGGGTATCACTTAGGACAAGAGCAGCAGTGCCCTAATAATAAGTATGGGGGTACCATGTAGGGCAGGAACAGCAGTGCTCTAATAATAAGTATGGGGGTATCATGTAGGGAAATAGCAGCAGTGCCCTAATAATAAGTATGGGGGTATCATGTAGGGAAGGAGCAGCAGTGCCCTAATAATAAGTATGGGTGTATCATGTAGGGAAGGAGCAGCAATGCTCTAATAATAAGTATGGGGCAGGAGTAGCAGTCCCCTAATAAGTATGGGGGTATCATGTAGGGCAAGAGCAGCAGTGCCCAATAATAACTATGGCGTGTGGCAACGAATCACTCCCAACCAATATGTGATGTTGATATCCCACCTCTGGTACAGTAATCAAGGAGCCTCAATCCTCTCAAATAAGACAAACAAACCAAAGCAAAAAGTCTGGAGATTACCGTAAAATTACACTGTTTAGGAATAAAACACTGAAAATACGGCCAAATAAACAAGAACACCAATTTTATTTAACGTGAAGCGCTTTTTGTCTCGCTATTAGAAGTTTGAAGAAGCCTCAGTCCTCACTAATGGCACCTGTAGGGGGGATGTTCACTGGGAGGAAAACAGGTACACACACAGTATTTCCACATGCAGCTCTCTGCATCAAGTGCACAGAGACCACAGTCAGTCCAGAGTTGTTTCCTCTTTCTTCAGATCTCCAGTAAGACTTTACACTGGCACAGCTATAGAGTTGAGTCTTTAGGCAGGGATCCAAGTCAAGTCCTCCAACACTCTTTGTATCCAGCCAGTACTTATGTCCCTGCCCAAGTAGCTGACACTCACACTCTTGGAGATTTGATTTGCACACACAAACACACACACACACACACACACACACACACACACACACACACACACACACACACACACACACACACACACACACGCACACACCTGAGCTTGGACAGGTTTACTAGCTATGCCCCTTTAGCCCAGACTATAAGGTAGTTACCACTGCCACCAGAACCCCTTTACAGCTACTTTAAGGCCCTTAACAAAGGGTGCCCAATCTTACTGTGTAATATTAATATTAATACATATGTCAGTATGACCGAGAGGGAGTGGCTCACACAATGTCACCAAATAAATATGCAAGTACTCTCAAACGTAAATATTTCTACAAAGATCAGCCACAATGAAAGGTTTAAATATATTTAATAATAAATAATAAAAGAATGAGAAAATACAAAGTATATATTCACAGTGACATCAGAGTTTAAAATCACAGGAAATATTTAAAACAACATTGAAGGACAGTCTCAAACAAATAAAGAAAAATATCTAAACTAAGTTTTACTACATTCCTGACTGAATCTAAGAGAATTATACTATTCACTAGAAACTTACTAGAGCAAGGCAGATGATGTGTTGAATGGTTCTTCTTGTTGTTTTCAAGGCCCAAGACAGAATGCTCTGTCTCACTAAAAGACTTCTCAAAATAATATCTAAAATATTACTACTGGGATAGTTTGCAGAATGACATCATTTCTGGTCATCTGACTTCTCATTCTCATGCAGCCCCCCCCCCCATTGTTGGCAGCTGGCAGTATTTAGCACTTACCTGTAAAAATACACACGCAAGAACTTTTGGTCAGATCTTTGGCAGGATCTATATTGAATGTTCGAACATTCAAAATTCTGAATCTCATATGGTCGACACCATATGATCGGATTTTTGAATGTTCGAACATTGTAACGGAGATCAGGGGGGTGGGGGTGCAGAGGGGCTTGTCCCCTTGATTAGAGCATTCAGGTAGGTGTTTTGTGTAGTTTATTTTTTTTTAAATATTCAAACTTTTCAAAGTTTGATCACATGGTGTCAACTACATGGTAGTCAAACTTTCAAACATTTGATTATCTAATATTGACCCCTATGGCAGGTGCTGGAAGTCATAAAACAATTGCATTCCTCCACACTTTCAAAGTAGTAATTAGTTCACCACAAAGACAATACAGAAAGCTTCCTAGTACAGACTTTGTATCTCTGGCTGCATTGAAACCTGTGAGGTAGCCTCTTTATGGCCTAGCCTATATAGTGATTTAATGCCTGATATTTTTCTAAAGTTTGCTGGACTGAGGTTAATCCTCCAGTTTCCTCTATCAAAACATATACATTTAAACAGTTACAACAGTGCACGTACATTTCTGTTTTCTTCCAGTAGGGCACACTGTAGATACATTTTAAACACAAGCACTTTACAAATGCCTTTTCAACACTCACGTCTGTACAAAGCAGGTTGATATACACATGACATACAGATCTAATATATTTGTAACACAAGCATCTTGTATAAATCATTTCAATATTCAACAATGACATATAATTATTTACAAAATTCCAGCTAGCTGTGCTGGCAGTACCTCCTTTATTCACATGAGGTATCATGTAGGGCCAAAGTAGCAGCGCCTTAATAATAAGTATGGGGATATCAAGTAGGGCAGGAGCAGCAGTGTCTTAATGATAAGTATGGGGATGTCATGTAGGGCAGGAGCAGTTTACTGGCCAGTCCTGTCTGCCATGAGCAGTGGAGAAATTCATATTTGCAAGGGACAGGTATACAAATAGCTGTGACCAGAAAACATTGTCATTGATCTCTATGCACATAAGTGGCTGATAATGCTTGAGGAGATATGATGAACCTGGTAAACATCATCTGTCACACTTCTATCTTGAAAAGGTTTTTTCAAGTTGACAAAGTCTATCATATGTCACTGTTAAACAATTTTGATTTTTTAATTCCATTCAGTTATGTCCAGAGTTATATCAGGATTGAAAGAATGCTGTATCCACGGACGGATGCAAGACAAAAAGTCACACCTGTCAGCTGTAACACTGCTACCTCGGTATTAGTTGGAACCAAGTATTGAAGCTGCATACTCAGCCACCAATCTATATCAGTACTCAAAGCATGCACTAAGGGTTTGGGTAGCAAAATCATAATATGGGTGCATAATATGGGAGCATGTAATTTTCCTAAATTATTCAACTACTTGCTGATGGTTGATATCAGACATCAGTAACTTATGGATAGTTTCACGTTTCTATTCCACACCACTGCTGCCACTGCTGAATGAAAATAATAGGGTGAAGGTCTGACAATAGTGTTATCAAACTACAGAACAGAAAGTTAATGGGCAAATCTTTTTAATACAATTTAGCACTGTTTTTTGGAAATAAAATATGTAAAAGCAATCACTGGCAAAACTAAACACTGACCCAAATGTCTACACTACTTAGGCTGCCAGGCAAGAATACTTTTTCTTATGATGCAGGACAGGTAGCTTACATCCTTCTGGTCAATTCGATAATTTGTTAAAATCAGTTTGCTCATTTTCTATTGTTATAAAAAGAAAATTTGCACTTTATTCATCTGCTTTTACTGTATTTCTGTTTCTTACTACTTTATTACTTTATTTTACTTTTGCTGCCTGTTCTTAAAAGTATTTAATTGCATTTATTCGGCTGCATTTATTACTGCTTGTTAGTAGTCTGATTAATTGTAACTGTTATTCTAAGCCTTTAGTTTAAACACTTGGGCTTCAGACCAGTTGTTTTACATTAAGAAGGTTTGTGGTCTTCACTATTGTGGCAGAACATGTAGCTTACATCCTTCTAAGTTGGGAGTTACTGATTGAAGGCTTAGTGTCTGTTATTCTAAAAGTGTATTAGTTCTGGTTTATGCACTTGGGCTTAGGGGCAGTTATTTTACATTAAGAAGGTGTGGTCTGCACTCTTGTGGGAGGAGAGGGTAGATTCTGCCTTTTTCAGCTGGGAGTTTCTGGTTAAAGGCTTATTGTGCCTGCTTATTTGAACTGCTTCTTTCTGAAATTGGTACACCTTGTTTGCTGTAGCACAAGACTAGATTCAGACCAGCTGAATCTAGCTTTGTTTGTATAACTTGAGCACTAATCTATGCCATATTTTTCTGGAGAAGGTTCTCCTGCTCCCTAGTGGCAGGAGTGTGCAGTTAGAACTTATGTGATTGAAGAATGCTGGAACTGGGCTCAGGTTTTAGCTTTTTATTGGTTAATTGGTTAATTTGTTTAAATCAGTTTGCTCATTTGCTACTGTTATATTAAAAGAAAAAAAATACACTTTATGCATCACTACTTAGCTAGGGTTAAAGTATTCCCAGCTCCATAAAGTCTGCTCTTCAAATTTTCACTTAGAACTAGCCAGTTCTTTTAATTTTAGCACTCAAATCTGTTTCTTTGACCTCAACACCTGTTCAGAACTCATTGTAAGCACTAAATAGGCTACAAATTACTATAGCACTCAACTTTCCTCACTTGTCTAGAGGAAAACAGTTTTTAATACTTAATAAATAAACACCTATCCAGGCATGTCTATGGGTCAGCTTCCAGTGTTTTCTCCTGTCTACCTGATGAATCTGGGCATCTTGGGGCAATGCAGCAATTTCCTCATGTACACAGACAACCCTCTCCTCTTACCACCCAACACTAAAACCTGTGAGAGATGCACTTATATAGCCAAACTGTAAGCAAAGCTCTCTTCACCCAAGACTGGACTAGACAGTCAAGAGGAGAGGGTAAACACTTGCACCACACCACACTCATCACATAGTCCCTCAAAACCTACACCACCAAAACACACACATAGAAACACAAAACAGACACCTACATTCACGGAGGCTCTCAATAAAAATCTGCCCAAGCAACAGAGACCTCCAAAGTAGAAACACAAGCAACCTCCACCCCCCAAAACAACCCAAATGACACATAGCCCACAAACTCAGTGTGCCACCCAACCACAGCCCATAAGGCATAACAACATACCTAACTATCTAGTGATAGGTAATTCTATAGTCAGGCATACTGATGTTCCACTCACAAGGCTAAACAAGGAGAAAGTTACTGTCAGCTGCCTGTTGGGTGCCAGGATCTGCCACATAATGCACAGTCTCATGTCACTCCACAATAAGCACAAATATGACTCTGTCATTGTCCATGTTGGTGTGAATAACCTGAGATGTACCTCCCTGGACTACATGAAAAGAGACATGGAGGAGCTCTCTGATCTTGTATCCCAGGCAGGTATGACCCTAGCCCTGAGTAGCATCCTGCCATCACCCAGAATGATACCACAGTACAAGGACAAAATGATTGACTTCAGCAATTGGCTAAGCTTCTGGTGTCATTCTAAGGGGATCCAGTATCTGTCTGCCTGGGATGACATGATTGACAGACCACGATGCTTTGCTAGAGACAGCCTGCACCTGTCGCCCTTGGGATTCCAGATACTGGCTAAGGCTCTTGCCACCCCTATAGTTCCTTTTTTTGGGAAGATTCAAATGACAAATTCACTACTGTAGCAGGTACAAGCAAGCAAAATCTGAGGGTAATGCTGCTAGAAGTCTACACCTCAAAATGCACTCACTTGAGGCACTCTTTAAAAAGGAGAACATCGACATCTGTGCAGTGACAGAGACCTGGTTCAAGGCTCCTGAGAGCACCCCTGCATTACCAGGCTATAATTCATACCACACCTTTCGGCCACCTAACTTGGACCCAAACACTAAAGGCGGAGGCATGTCCATATTCATTAAGGATATCCACACATCCAGGCTAGTTGCTCAGCATAATGCATCTGAGATTATCCAAGTGCAACTAACTCTGGCCAAGACTGCAATCCAAATTATAGCTTGCTACAGATCACCCACCATGCCCCAGGATTCCCACTCCTCCTTTCTTGATACACTGGAAAATATTAGGGTACAACCTAACACCCTAATAATGGGTGATGTCAACTACCCCACCATTAACTGGGAAAACTACTCATGTACCAATTCTTTTGCTCAACGTTTTCTGGAATTTATAAATTCCAACACCTTGGATCAACTTGTCCACACCCCCACCAGGGGCAGCAATATCCTAGACCTTAGGGTTGCCACGTTTTCAAATGTCCAAAGTGGGACATTTTTGGTACAAACATCAGATTTTGCAGGGAAAAACATACCCACCGCCAGTACAAACAACAAAACTTCAGTTTTTTGCCTAAATAAAATCTTATTCTTGTAACATTTTAGCTCCTTATTCTGGTTCTTGTAACATTTAGGTGTTTCAGATACAGAATAACTGTTTTATGTAATTATTACATAAAGTATAGGAAATAATTTTGTCCTAAAATCTCAAGACATTTGCCATTTTTTCAATTCTTTTGTAGGACACAAATGCCCAAAGAGGAACTGTCCCTCGCAAAGTGGGACAGGTGGTAACCCTACTAGACCTGGTCATTACCAACATGGGTGATCGGTGTTCCATACCAGAGGTCAATTCCTCATTGGTCAGATCCAACCACAAACTAATCACCCTAGACATACACATCCCGCCCCCAACCCCCATTAGGGAAACCACCATAAAAAACGTCTCCAAAGCCAACTTCACACTTCTTAATACAGAAGTGACAAACTTCACGACACCCATGCAGATGGAAAATAGAGGTATGACTGCTGAATATTACACAAATGCACTTTATAAGCACTTACACGAGAGCATGGTTTGTGCTATCCCTAACAGAACCAAGATGCTATCCTCCAAAAAAGGAAGCCAATCTGGTGGCCACCTGCCATAAATAAACTCTACAACAGAAGGAAGAAGCTGCTGCAAAAAAGTGTAAAATCCCATGACTGGAGGAACTCCCTGGTCAGCCTTAGTAAGAAGGTGAGATCCCTCATAAAATCCTCCAAAGCTAGTTACGAAAACAAAATCATCACTGTTTCTAAAGACAACCACAAAGCATTCTATAGCTATGTCAAGAATCTCAATGGCAACACTCAGATCTGCTCTGAGTTACAGCACAATGGCATTAAATATACAGAACCAACTGAAATTGCCAACATCCTGGCAGATAGGTTCAGTGCTAACTTTACCCCCCCTCTCACCCCCTAAAGGGCCCATCTCTATACCGGAAGAATGAAAAGTTCCTGTAATTATGGCTGCACAGGTAAAAAATACACTCTTCAAAGCCAAGAACACAGCATCCATGGGACCTGAGAACATCCCAGGCTGTGTTCTACATGAACTACAGAACGAACTGATACCCCACCTAAGTACCATATTCAATCATAGCCTCACCTCAGGCTTTGTGCCCACTGAATGGCGCACGGCGACAGTTATCCCACTCCACAAAGGGGGATCCAACACAGACCCCGGGAACTACCGCCCCATTGCCCTGATGAGCCTGGTCTGCAAGGCCATGGAACATATCATTGTGGAACTTATAAACAAAGACATTGGTAATCTCCAAACTCTGGACCCCATCCAGTTCAGGTTTGTAAAAGGCAGATCTTGTCTCCTAAACCTGATAGACTTCTTTGAAGCAGCCACCAAAGCTGTGGATGAGGGTAAGGTGGTTCACTTAGCCTATCTAGATCTCGCCAAAGCTTTTGACACCATCCCCAACTCTGGAATTATAGATAAACTCACTAAACTAGGTATAAATCCCTATGTCACAAGATGGGTTGCCAACTGGCTCACTGACAGAACCCACACTGTGAAAGTAGCAGACTCTAAATCCGACTTCAGACCAGTGACAAGTGGAGTACCACAGAGTTCAGTCATGGATTCTCTCCTGTTTGGTATCTACTTCTCTGAAGTACAGTAACACAGAAGGTCTTTGGCTAATGAAGTTCACAGATGACTGCAAACTAGGAGTCACAATCAAAACCCCTAATGATGTGGACATCCTACAAAAGGGCTTCACTGAGAAAGTCTGGTGTCAAAGCCATGGTCTCAAGCTCAATGCCAAAAAGTGCATTGTCATCCCTTTTGATAAAAACTCTGTTCCCATGAACTACCACATAGGCAGTAGTCTACTTAACACTGAAAGTGTGATAAGAGACCTTGAGGCACAGGTAGACAGTAGTCTCTCCTTTGATAATCACATTGCCACAGTAGTCAGGAAATCCTTCTAGGAGGCTCACCTCATCATAAAAGGTTTCTCATACAAGAAAAAAGAGGTAATTGTTCCCCTCTACTCATCAATCATTAGACCCATTATAGAGTACAATGCCCCTTTTGGTATGTACCTCACAAGACATCTACAACAACTGGAAAGGCAGCAGAAATACCTCACAAAGAGGATTACCGGCCTCAAACAGATGCCTTACACAGAACGTCTCAAAAAAACTCCAACTTTACTCTGTCACATATCGCCTACTCAGAGGTGATCTCTGCCTAACATACAAAGCTATGTCAAACCCAGAGCTGTTGGACATGCTCCACTTAAAGAAATCCCGGTCCCTCCGAGCTACACGGTCTAGGGACCTAAACCTTGTCACCACAATAAACAGAACATGCTGGAGGGATAGATTCCTGTCCCAGAGACTTCCCATACTCTGGAACAGACTACCTATTTATGTCAAACAGAGCTCCTCATTAGCACTCTTCAAGAAAAATCTTGATGATTGAATAAGAAATAGGAAATTCACCCCGGGGATCACTTCTGTGGCTCTGCTCGACAGGGGCACATTAAAATAATTTTCTTGGGTGGTGAAAGCCAGGGTACCTTTTTGGCTAGGCTTATATAGGCCCTAGGGCCAATAACCTAGTACCTACCTATGAACCTATGAACCTATGACTATTAGTCTAGTGGACCACCCATCCCCAATCCATCTAGTTTCCAAGCAAAATCAGTTGTAGTACAATCTTCTTCAAAACTTCATACCTAGTTACTGGCTGTAATTATGAATGAATAATTATTTCAGAAACATACTTAGACATCCTGTCTAACCATCATAGTTCCCCATTTTATCATATTGGAAGATTTTTATACTATATATTACTTGTAATTTAAATCTATTTAATATTCAGGCTATACTAAGCATACAAATATTGTTCACATGTAACATGTAAAATACCTGGGATTTCAGAAGGAACAAACTATAACAGATGATAGTTCAGTGGTTTTGCTAATGGTGCTGATTTACTCTAATTAATGCTTGCATTATTCAGAAAAAACAATAAATAAACACACGTAATGGTCTACTGTAATGGGAAAACTGTTATTAATATCACACCAATCTAAATTTAAGTAGCTATTGCCTTGTAATAGCAGGGTTATATGACTCTTCAAAAAACAGCAAAGAAATAATAGAATTCTGTAAACAAATCTAGCAAAAACATCTAGGTCAGTCATACATTTTAATATAACTAACACAGAGAAAGTGTGCAATTTCCAAATGACAAATTTTTCACATCATTATGCTGATAAAGTTGTTAGGCACCAGAAGGTTAAAAAAAGTGAACTACATGCATGTTTTATTTTGTTCATCTGATAAATGGCTCAGCTCACTTAATACAACATAACTCTGACCAAAGTGACCCAGAATCACTATAGGGTTAAATGACTTAAGTAAGAAGCTTTGCACATGGATGTTAAAGAAACAAAAAAATATATTTTCTTTTACAGCACACGCATTTCTCTTCCATTGCAGATTCACAGTAAGACAGCTATACATATATGGAGATAGTGTCTAGAGAAAATTTGTATCCCATGCCTGTGTTATTGACCGTCCACTGCTGCTGCCATTCCCACCCTTTCCTTCTTTTGCTACAATCAGCCTTGAGCCCTACCAGTGTCTCGGTTAATGTGCTTAATGTTTCTCAACACCCTCACTGTGAAGGAATATTTCCATACATCAACAGCTATCCTCTTCCAACTGCCACCTATGTCTCCTTCCCCTTGCTTTTCATGTATACCTTTTTACTTGCCAATATGATCATGTGGTGTGTCTATCATACCACCACTCTTTCCTCTTTTTTAGTGCATTTATACCCAGCTTTCCAAGCTACCACTCATGAAACAGTCTCACAATTCCTGTAACTGTACCTGTCATACTTCCTACCAGTCTAATCTGTTTTTCTCTGTCTCTATGGCTATTGACAGTGAGTCATAATACCTACTGTTACAACCTTACCAGTGCCCCATATAATGGGAGAAAAAACTTAGCATCTCTCATCTCAGACACTATTAATAAGGTATGTACATATTCACTTTTATAAACAGTCTGCTTCAGCACTGGGTCACTTGGAAAACAGGAGGGCTGGCCAAATCTGAGGGTATAAGATCAACACTTTAAGGAATAATGCACTAAAATAATGAACTCCGTCAATTAATGATAGATTGTTATTTATTCATCCCAGATGGTAGGACAAATGTTTTTTAAGATGTCAGTTATTTATTGCTTTTAACTGAGTCTGGCAAAACTATGAATATAGCAGATTAGTCAATGATTTTTATCAGGCAAAAATACAACATTGTAGAACCATTCTAGCATATTTGCTTTTCCAGTTGTTTTTCAGATTCAACAACTTGAATTATCAGCTGCAAGAAACATATATTATATGTACCTAAGCTTTTTAGGTTGAGGACATTTTCCCAGTGGATGTTGAAATCATCAGTGATAACTAAAGAGTATGTATTTATTGGTTATCCAGACAAGGTCACTGAAAAAAAAATAGAAGGCTGAGTTTGTTGGCAGCTACAGTAAGCCTTAAATTGTTGTTGCTGTGCTCCAGGTTTGAGCATTACAAAGATAATTAGTGGGTGTTACTGCCATGGTTATTACAGCTGCTTCAACTGCTTTTGTGTGATTTATCTGTTCTATAAAAAAGAATAACTCTTATTTATAGGTTTAAGCCAAGTCTTCAAAGTAGCAATGTCATAAAACTTACATACATGGATCCAGTCTTCAGACTTAAATATTTTAGTAGAATATTCTGAGTATTAATGTAGATCCATCCAGGTAACCTATCATGTATTAGCTGATATGATGTCAGAATTGGAGGAAAGCAGTACACTGCTATGGGTCAGGCCCAGGGAGAGCTATAGTTTATTGATTGTCTTTTAAATAAATAACTAAAGAAGCCTGTAGATACCTGCTTCATTTACTAATATGTACCATTTGTTACAGGAAGACATTAGGAGGTTATGCACCGAAGGCACCCAATCCAAAGATATGTCAGAGATATGACAGAGATTACTTGGCACCCCTCAAATTTGGCTGCAGTTGTTGGGTGTAGTGTGATAGTACATGTATGTTCATTTGGGATGTGTGTGTGTGTGTGTGTGTGTGTGTGTGTGTGTGTGTGTGTGTGTGTGTGTGTGTGTGTGTGTGTGTGTGTGTGTGTGTGTGTGTGTGTGTGTGTGTGTGTGTGTGTGTGTGTGTGTGTGTGTGTGTGTGTGTGTGTGTGTGTGTGTGTGTTGTGAGGTTGGTGTAGTAACTCAAAAATGTATCCATTAAACACTACAAAACTGGTCTAAGTGAAAAAATGCAACCTTTTACAGTTTTCATGTCACTTGCATTATAGAGACTTTATCAGAATGAGCTAAAAAAATCATTAAAGCCCTTTTAAATAACCCTCCCTAATATATATATATATATTTTGTACAAATATAATGGATTATTTTTATTATATTTAAGATTTATATTTATACCTATATTAGGAAGTTTTCAAGTAATTTTTATATATTCTTTAGTAATTCTTAACAACTGTTTACAATTGTTTTTAATGTGTAATTATGATAATGTCAAACCTATTGGGTTTTATACTTTTTGTTTTTAATTATGTATTAGATAAATAATTGTGTATCAATTAGTTTTTGTTGGCGCCAAAAAAGATACAAATTGATGGTATTAGCCAGCTTTCATTGGTTCTGAGGAAGTCTGAATTAATCAGATGAAAGCGCTTAACCAGTTTTGTATAACGTTTGTTCAACAGCTGTCGGCTGGTGTGTATTATTTTGGTTGGAATATTAAACAATTTAAACCGTCCAGATTTGGTACTCTGTTCGAGCTGAGTGGAGTCGAGTCTGTGTGTTGAGTCTGGTGGTGTACTTCATTTACTTTCTTGGTTGCATTATGGCAGACACGAACCCCACTGAGGCTTCATGGAGCAGGGAGGACTACACGTCTTTACGTGCGGAGGTCACTTCTCTACAAACGGATGTACAAAGACTACTTGATATGGTCGGTAAACTCATGGCGCCTAGTTTACCTGGAAGAAACACTGCCACCGTTACTACACCCACTAATGCGGAGGTTATGTTGGATAATTCAGCGTTTGTAGCTGAACGAGTTACAATTAACAGTTCTATAGACATTCCGAATGGGCAAGCAGTATGTACTGAGAAAACGCAAAATACTCAAACGGATATAAAAGGTATTAACGAAACAAGACTGCCGGAAGCTGATTTCACTTTTGATTTCAGCTTGTTTCACTTATCCAGAGAAAATCAACGACTTGGAGCTCGCCCTAAACAAAGGGAAAACATCAAAACTTATTCCCACGTAACAGGGAAAGGTACTGAGAAAACTAAAGGTACTGACAACTTTATTTCTAGCCCCAAGTGTGGGAATTTGTATACCACCAAAAGTACTGTCGGACAAAAAACTTTTGGTAATCAGAAGGACAATGTTTACAAATATAATGATGTGTTTCGTGATTTTATATCTGATGAATTTGATTTTTTGGATAAAATGGATAGACAAAATGTTATTAACAAAAACAAAGATCATAGGTGTGTGTCAGATAGTATAAAGTCAAAAATTTTTACATTAGGCAAAAAATTGATACAGTTAAAAAGTGCTAAAATTGACAACGCCTATTTAGATAAATGTTTGAAAGCACAGCTAATTCCAAAAGGGTTGCGTTTTTTTAAGCTGCCGTTAGGTATTGATTACAATCCAACGGTGATACATGAATTTAATAAATTATTTGATAATTTTGGTGCTATGTATATTAAATTAATAATGAAATATAATGATGAGAAAATTATGGTATTATTTAATGAATTAGAAATGCTCAATGAAGAAATTTTGCATGATAATGAGTTTGACCAATGGTATGAATTATATTCTAAGCAATTTCATACTGCTAATAACAGAGCAAGTACTGTTTTTAATAGGAAGTTACATAAACTTGAAAGGGACATTGAACAATATAAAATAGGGAGAGCTTATGTGTGGCCACAGAACAATAGAGAAGATAAGGATGTTTTTGATATTCAAAACACAGGAAAAAGAAAAAACCAAAGATTTAATTAAACAAATTTTCAAGGGGGGAGGTTTTACCCAGCCCCAAAACTCACGCACAGAAGACAGTGATGGATATTGTGAAGTCAAAGGATGTCAAGGTATTGAATTGCAAGAGTATTACATATTTCGATGGTGTTAACATTCAATCTGAAGAAATTAATAATACCCCGACATGCACTATCAATAATATAGTAAACAATATCCCACAGATTCATACATATAATGGGTTAAAAGTGTATAATTATACAGATTTTGTTATTACTGACAGTTTTTATTCCTTATTTGGCAAAGGGATGAAATACATACCGAGTACAGGGTTTAACTTATATGATACCATAAAAGAAATAAAATTGTTTTGTAGACGTCTCAATTTGGCTGTACAATTTTCTGATAAAGATAAGACTAATGAAGCCAATATAGTACATCAGAGATTAGTCAAACCAAGTACTTATATACCGGTGGCTCATCCATCGGTACTCACATTTGAGAAAGTGGTTTGTAGGGAGATATATGAGTTGAACTACACCATTAAGAAGAAAAATAGTTTGACCCATGTGTTTCAAGATAATTTAACAAGTGAAGAGAGACACACTCTAGACAATATCATCAATAATAAGAATATACGTATCATGAAACCAGACAAAGGAGGGGGTGTCATAATTTTTGATACAACACAATATCAAAAAGAAATCCATGAGATATTGTATCAATCGGGTAACTATGAGGAAGTGTCCATAAACCAAATCAATATAGGCTACCATAGGATTGATTTGGTTATAGAAGAGTATTTATTGGACAATCGAATAACTAATGAATTATATAATTTCATCAGGACTGAATACCCGACGATGGCCAACATTGTAGGAATACCAAAAATACACAAATGTATGGAAAAACCCCCCTTCAGACCCATCATATCTGGATCCCGATCAAAAACTTTCAATATAGGTGTTGTCATTGATCAATGGACCAAGCATATTTATTCAAATGTTCCCCATTTGATAAAGGATTCTTGGGACTTCCTTAGTAAATTAACATCAGATATATGGAGAGAGGATATTACACTACTTACCATCGATGTTAAGGATTTGTTTTCTTGTATTCCTAACACGATTGGTTTAGAATATTTTAATAATAGTCTAAGGAAGTTTTCAGGATTAACTTGGGATAAAGTAAACCTTATGGTAGATATGATGAGCCTTATTTTGGATCACAATTACATACAATACCATGGTGAATATTTTAGGCAAACACGAGGGGTTGCTATGGGTGCCTCTTGTGCACCCATATTTGCTAATATGGTTATGCTCGAGTGGGAACATAATTATATATTTACTAGCGAATACTACAAATATATATCCCTATACACGAGATTTTTGGATGATTTATTTATAGTGTGGAATGGACCTACCAATATTATATCCGAATTTATGACGTATATAAATAGTACAACTGATTTTTTACAATTTACATATCAAACTAGTCAGGAAGGCATACCATATTTGGATACTTATATCAGTGTTGAAGTTGATGGCTTTTCTTCCAAATTATATAGGAAGCCAACATTTTCGAATGATTACATCCAATATAAAATGTCGTAAAGGGACAATGCATTCGTGCGGCCAGAATGACATCCAACAAGGAAAACATGATTGATGAACTCAATCTTATTCATAAGATGTTTACTGAACGCGAATACCCCAAGAGTATGCTAGATGATGTAGTTGA
Source organism: Protopterus annectens (assembly GCF_019279795.1). Lineage (NCBI taxonomy): Eukaryota > Metazoa > Chordata > Ceratodontiformes > Protopteridae > Protopterus > Protopterus annectens. The sequence goes on from NC_056739.1 coordinate 425,235,081, forward strand.
GTATGTCAAAATTCAGTGGGAAAACAAATTCCCACCCCTTTTAGGGAAAATCAGACCTAACAAAGTGATTAATGAACATGAGAATAGGAAGGTATGTGTCATCATGTTCAATGCATATACCAATATTGTAAAAGAAATTTTACGGAAACACTGGCAGTTATTAACTAGTACAGAGACGATTGGCCCAATTGTAGGGAATCAACCTGTTGTATTTTCAAAAACATCCAGAAATATCAAAAAGATATTGTAATGCGGAACACACATTAATAAAACAGTGAATTATAAAAGGGGAACCGCTAAGTGTGGATCCTGTCGACAGTGTCAATATATAAATGAGAGTAAAAGTATTGTATTAAATAATGGTATAAAAAGTAAATGTAAATGTTTAACTGGGAATTGTAACACACAGAGGGTTGTCTACCTTGCCACATGTATATGTTGCTCAGCATATTACGTGGGAAAATTAAAAATTTATGAACACAAAGTGGGTAAGGGTGACATTAAAAACGCACTCAGTAGACATGCGATTGACAAAGGGAAAGAATACACTTTTAAGTTTAGTATTATAGACAAGGTTGAGACATCAGTTGAGATGGGCAATTGGAAAGTTTATTTAAGTCTATTGGAAAGTAAATGGCAAATCATTCTTGATGCCACTACTTCACCTGGCATTAATGAATATATCAGTTTAAAACCTTTTCTTTTAATGAAGTGATTTAGTTGTCTTATAGAGTAGAAGAGAGTTTTCAGCACTCTGTATGTAGTCATTATTATGCACTTTATTTCACTCCATTACATTTCCCTATTGTAAGTCCCTATACATATATATATATATATATATATATATATATATATATATATATATATATTTTGTACAAATATAATGGATTATTTTTATTATATTTAAGATATTTATATTTATACCTATATTAGGAAGTTTTCAAGTAATTTTTATATATTCTTTAGTAATTCTTAACAACTGTTTACAATTGTTTTTAATGTGTAATTATGATATGGTCAAACCTATTGGGTTTTATACCTTTTGTTTTTAATTATGTATTAGATAAATAATTGTGTATCAATTAGTTTTTGTTGGCGCCAAAAAAGATACAAATTGATGGTATTAGCCAGCTTTCATTGGTTCTGAGGAAGTCTGAATTAATCGGATGAAAGCGCTTAACCAGTTTTGTATAACGTTTGTTCAACAGCTGTCGGCTGGTGTGTATTATTTTGGTTGGAATATTAAACAATTTAAACCATCCAGGTTTGGTACTCTGTTCGAGCTGAGTGGAGTCGAGTCTGTGTGTTGAGTCTGGTGGTGTACTTCATTTACCCAATCCAAAGATATGTCAGAGATATGACAGAGATTACTTGGCACCCCTCAAATTTGGCTGCAGTTGTTGGGTGTAGTGTGATAGTACATGTATGTTCATTTGGGATGTGTGTGTGTGTGTGTGTGTGTGTGTGTGTGTGTGTGTGTGTGTGTGTGTGTGTGTGTGTGTGTGTGTGTGTGTGTGTGTGTGTGTGTGTGTGTGTGTGTGTGTGTGTGTGTGTGCGTGTGTGTGCGTGTGTGTGTGTGTGTGTGTGTGTGTGTGTGTGTGTGTGTGTGTGTGTGTGTGTGTGTGTGTGTGTGTTGTGAGGTTGGTGTAGTAACTCAAAAATGTATCCATTAAACACTACAAAACTGGTCTAAGTGAAAAAATGCAACCTTTTACAGTTTTCATGTCACTTGCATTATAGAGACTTTATCAGAATGAGCTAAAAAAATCATTAAAGCACTTTTAAATAACCCTCCCTATCACTTCATATGACTGTTCTACTAAGCACTAGTAGACCAAATAATTCATCAGGAAAGTCCCTGTACTCCTGTTACATCACCATATTCTGGAACACCATCCCTACACAAGTGAAAATTACTAACAAGCTCTCAGGCTTAAAAATCTAGCACAAACAATATGTTACCCAATCCTGGCCATGCTCATGTTCATCACCAGGTTGAGACTGTAGAACAGAGCATGTGTTGTGACTTTAAGAAGCATTTCAAAGTGAGGGCACATGCATATAAATAGAGACCATGTGCAGGCAGCAGTGCCATTTTGAGGGAACGGCCAGAGTGTTAACATGTATGAGTGTGGTAGTCAGTCTGTTTATAAGTTTACTTAAGTTTAAGTTACTAAGCTTCAATCCTGATGGGTTTGTATGTAATAAAGCTGCTTGAACCAAACCCACAACTGTTTCCCTGTTTTATCCTGACCACACGAGTGACATGGTGCCAGAAACGGGATGTCTGAACTGTAAAAGTAGCAGACCTGAACAACATAGCAGCAGGAGTGGTGTATCTGAATGACACTGTGTTAGAAGTTTCATCCCAACCTGCTCAAATTGAAAAATGTCAGAAATGAATTTCAGGTAATAAAAAACTTGCATAAATGATTTATTTTGCAAAGAAAATGATCTGAAATATTTGCAAAGCACAAAATGCATTATTAAATAAACAAAAAGAACAAAATGTATTATTGATTAAACTAAATGTTCAAAACCACGATATGTGATACAGTTATTCAAAATACTTATGAGAGCTTTCAGAACTACTTCTGATTTGCATAATGAGAATGTTAAAAGTAAAACAAGCACAAGAAAAGTAAAGTTAGCATGTTAAAAGTCAAATGACCACAACAAGTACAATAAAAGGGTGAAATGAGCATGGAAAAGCAAAGCAGCTGCATTTTTTAGTAAGCAACCATGTTTTTTTATATGAGCTACTATTTCATATTGACTAAAGTTATTCGAAGTATAACTAAATTTGTTCAAAGTATCTCAGACTATGCAAAGTGTTTGCAGTGTGTGTTTTATTACGGTACAATTATTTTGAAGTGCTTACTGTGTGCAAAGTATAGTTATTTCACAAAGCGCAGTCATTTTGAAGTGTTTCTTACAAGGGTGGTTTCACAAAATACAGTGATTTCAAAGTGCTCTTGTGCTAAGGAGATATTTCACAAAGTGCAGTTATTTCAGAGAGTCTATTGTGCTGTTGAGCATAATTACAAGTTTCTGGCATAAAATTCTGGCATATGTCCGTGTATGTTTGTACATAACTCTAAGGGTTTTTATTAGTGTGTTGGCATGGCAGGGGCATTTCGCAGACCCAGTCCTCTTGTGTTTGATCATAATATTGCAGAGAATTAGAGAGTATTTGAACAGGAATACAATATTTTCATGCAAGCAGAGTTCTCTGATAAAGATGCACGTATGAGGGCATTTATTCTGCTTAATCTAGCATGGTCAAAAGCCACTGAAAGAGAGTGTTAATTTGTGTATGCACCAGCAGTATATGCAGAGGAAGAGGAAAACAGTCATATTGTTGTACAAGCTGAATCAAGGAAGGACCCTGAGTGCTTGAAACATAAATTTAGACAAATGTGTAACCCCCAGACAAATGTTACTTGGAGAGGAACTTATTTTATACAAGAGACCAAAAGCCAGGAGAAACTTTTGTGGCTTACATTACTGACTTGAGAAACAAAGCTAAAATGTGCAGATTTGGTGATATGAAAGATGAGTTGATAAAGGACAGGCTTGTGTGTGGTGTTAATAATGCTGCAGTGAGAAAGATTTTGCATCAAGACAGTAAAATGGACATACTCAGTGTAGCATAACGGCGAGTCAGCAAAACCCAAGTTAAATCTCATTGTTAACTGTTGTAATTGTGGTGCCAATCACGAGTCCAAAAGAGAAAAGTGCTTAGCATTTGGTCAGCACTGTCACAAGTGTAAAAAATGGAATGACTTTCAAAAGCTTTGTAAATCAAGCAAGCCTCATTCATTTATTAAGAAAGGTCACTCAAAAAAGCAAGTTGATCATATAGAAAGAGCTGCAAATCTACTTTCTATGTAGATGGTGTATCAGTGGTTGGTGAAAAGGTTGATGCAGTAGATTTGTTGGCAAAAAACAAAGTGTTTTATACTGTCCTGATTAATGTTAAACCCTCAGAGTTCAATGTGGACACTGGTTCAAAGTACAATGTTATGTCAGCAGAAACATTTGCTAGAGGAAGAGCTGCTGAACAACTTAATTTGGCCAATTGTGCGAAGCTTGTTGCTTATGGAGGTGAAGAGATTCAAACTGAAGGCTCAGTAGTGCGTTCATGCTATTCAGCTGAAAACAGTTACAGCTTGCAATTTTATGCAGTCAAAAACATGTACAGTTATTATTAGGTCTCAGAGACAGTTTAAAAATGAAACTGCTTTCTTTTACTACAGAAGTCCTTCATGTAAGCACATATCCTAGTTCCAGTTTCACCAATGCTATTTTCTCAGAGTATGCTGATATTTTTGAAGACAAGCTAGGTAAACTTTCAGTTGTATAGTCCATGAAATTAGACCCAGAGGTCAGTCCAGTGGTCAGACCAGTGAGGAGAGTTCCGATAGGTGTATATATATATATATATATATATATATATATATATATATATATATATATGGAGGACAGAGTCAGAGTCCAGTTAGATAAAATGGTCCAGTAAGGCGTGATTTGTCCAGTTACAGAACCAACTGAATGGGTGTCTTCCACGGTAGTCACTCATAAGAATAGCTCAGATACAATCAGAATACGTACTGACCCAAGACACTTAAACAAAGCATTAAAGAGACCCCACCATCCTATGCATAGAGTCAAGGAAATTGCTACCCTCATGCTAAATGCCACTGTCTTTTCTGTCTTAGATGTGAAGAGTTCATTTTGGCAAGTAATGCTTGATCCCAAATCTTCACTACTGACTACATTCAGCACACCATTTGGTAGATACAGATTTCTCAGAATGCCTTTTGGAATAAATTCTGCCAGTGAAGTCTTTCAGCGTGCAATGGAGCAAATTGTTTCAGACTATCCCTGTGTTATAATAGTTGATGATTCACTAGTTGGAGGCAATGGTGAAGCAGAGCATGACAGAAAGCTCAGGAAAGTTCTGTAAAGAGCATGTGAGGTGAATTTAAAGCTTAATCCTATGAAATGTAAATTCAGGCTACCAGAAGTTACTTATGTTGGTCATTTATTTACCAGTTCAGGCTTACAACCAGATCCTTCCAAGCAAACAGCCATTCTTGAGATGCCAGCTCCAGACAATGTTCAAGCTTTAGAGCATTTTCTTGGTATGATTAACTATTTGGGCAAGTTTATACCAGACTTCAGTGAATTATCAGTGCCCTTGAGAGTGCTGACATGCAAAAATGTTACCCGGTCATGGCTGGAACAACACCAGAGGGTATTTGATGACCTGAAACAGAAAATTGCCAGTCCACCTACATTAAGATACTATGATGTCCACAAAACAGTAATCCTTTCCTGTGATGCTTCAAAGTTCAGTCTTGGTGCAGTTATTCTTCAAGAGGGCAGACCAGTAGCCTATATGTCTAGAACTCTTACCCAAACTGAGATGCAGTATGCTCAAATTGAGAAGGAACTTTTGGCAATTGTGTTCACATGTTCAAAGTTCCATGATTATATTTATGGTCAAGCTACCCAGACTGAGACTGATCATCAGCTTCTAGTCACTATTTTAAAGAAGCCTATGCATACAGCTCCAGCAAAACTCTGGCATGTGCGTATAAATAGAGAGCCCGTGCAGGCAGCAGTGCCATTTTGAGTGAATAGCCAGAGTGTTAACATGTATGAGTGTGGTAGTTAGTCTGTTTATAAGTTCATTTAAGTTTAAGTTACTAAGCCTCAATCCTGATGGGTTTGTATGTAATAAAGCTGCTTGAAATGAACCCACAACTGTTTGTTTGTTTTATCCTGACTGGATGAGCGACAGAGACTTTAGTGAAAAGATACATTTTTCATTACTTATTGCAAACATTTTTGCCTTCCCCCACTTGAATCAATGCATCATCTTTATTGCCCTCTTAAACACCACTTGTCAACTTTTTCATTTTCCAACTGATCCTATCGACCACTCTCATGCAGTCTCTGTATACCTACATCATAAACCTTCCAGAAACACCAAAATGGAACAGGCAGCCAAGACAGAGCTTATAATATACCCTGCTCACTCACTCAAACATTATTACCACTCTTATCCTGTACAATACTAGTATCTCCTCTCTTACATAATTTTGTAACTTCATTACATTTCTTGAACAATTCAATTACTTAAAACTACTTCCTCTTTGAAAATATTTACCTATGCACCTGCAAGCCATACTTCAATTGCTTTCCCTGTAGAAGTGGTGGCCCTTTTCACCACACTGTACTAGATCAGTAGCATAAGATTTGTAGTTATTAAGAAGATACTCCACTAGACTGACCTGGAATTGACTTAGCTTGGTTTTCCTGTTTTCTTTTTAGCAGCTGGCCTAGTCCAGTTTTTCTGACTCACAACCTTGTATTACTTTGTGTCTGCCCCCTTTCCCCACCTTGAACCTGCACAACTCCCTCCCACTCCTGCTTAATTACAGAGGTATCTTCCTTTTGCTGTTCTGTCCTGATCAGCCCTATAGATAGGTTCTGCAGTCCCTCCCATCATTGAAGAAATGTTACAATGGGCCACAGATAATCTCCCCAAAGAAACCATCTTACTAGGTGACCTGAACACTGATTGGTCAGCCTGTACCTCTAACAACCCCACTAAAGATATTAATCTTTAAAGTTTTACCCAACTTATCCAAGAACCCACTAGAATTGACAAAAAACCCGCAGTCTAATCTAGATTGGATACTAGTTAATTGCCCCAAACAAAACTATCAGACAGGATGTCTTCTTGATGGTCTTAGTGACATCTCCCCACCTTCCTCCTACGGAAATGTACCAACACAGTCAAACTCATTGTTTTTAGACAAGTCAGAGATGATCATAAACTAAATATACAAGAACTAAACAATATTCTAAAACATAGTAACTGGAAACCACTACAAACCCTAAATCTAGACCAAGCCGTTTACTACTTCAACAATATTCTCATCAATATCCTTGACAGACCTGCACCAATTAGGAAAATAAGAGCCAAGGCAAACTATGTACCATGGCTAACTAAGGAAACTAGAACCCTTCTAAAGTGAAGGGATAAAGCTTGGAAAATTTGGAAGAAATACAATACTAGCCTAGCCAAACAAAGTTACCTACAACTTAGAAATCAGGCCAAGAGACAAAATAAACTCAGTAGACAAAATTACTTCCTCAATATCCAAAACAAACATTCAAAAGATCCCCAAAAGTTTTGGCATGCCATCAACTCTCTCCTAAAACCAGGCAAAACTACCACTCCCACTCCTAACTCCACGAATGAAACAAGGACATTGCCTCCCAATTCAATCACCACTTCAAAGAATCCATCTTAACACTATCCTCCCAACTATCCAAAAACAGCCCTACATATAACCCACTCCAATTCTTACCCAGCTTAAAAAACTTGACTTTGCCAGACTCGAATCATGTTATAACAAAATCGCCAAGTTTGCAAACATCTCCATGTTTAGAACCCACCATTGCCAGGCTCTAAGGGAACTGCAATGGCTGGAACTTTCCCAACTACTAACTTATCACCAATTAGTCATTTCCTACAATGTGGTAACACATCCAGAAAAAAACCCTGCACTAGGCCAACTTCTCACCCACTATAATACAAATCGTCCTCTACGATCTTCCTACAAACCCCTCCTCTGTATCTCTAGGGCTAACAATACTGCAGGAAAAGCACTGTTCTCCCACTCCATAGCTAGAACTTGGAATAATCTCCCTCCTGCTCTGATTTCTGCCCCTACCTCTTCTCACTTTAAAAACTCACTTAGAACACACTTAAAGAATAAGTGCCTATGCCGATCTATTACATAAGTCCTCAAATTATTCCACTTATATACCTCACTTCTTAATATACCTACCATAGTATATATTACAGTCTAGGTCATCTCCTAATGCTGATTGAATTTGTATACTTATTCTGTTATTAACCATGTGTAACTATTTTTCCTGTATATATAGGTCTTGTTGGAAACACTTTATAATCTCGAAATACTGAAATGTCGAATTTCAGTATCTCGAGACTATAAAGTCAAAGTTTGAAAATAGTGAAAGTGCATAATCGCTAATTCGAATATCTCAAATTCATGGTTATATGTGGATGGTGTGCTGTGCCATGTGTGGATTTAGGTGTTATGTCAGGTAAATGAGCATTTTATAAGGGTAGGAGTTTGAGTTTATGTGAGTGTGCTGATATGTGTGATGTGTGTGTGAAGGACTGTAGAATGTGTGTGTGTGTGTGTGTGTGTGTGTGTGTGTGTGTGTGTGTGTGTGTGTGTGTGTGTGTGTGTGTGTGTGTGTGTGTGTATGTTTGCTTTTGTTTACTATTTGTGTGATCTTGGAGTTAGTATATATATAAGTGGGGGTGGGGGTGCATCCCCCCACATGGGGGGTGCAGGGGGGCTTGCCCCCTTCTTATTTGTGTTGTAGGTTTGTGGATGTGTGTTTTGTTTGTTTATGTTGTGATGTAGGTGTTGTGGTATATGTGTGGTCTGTTGTGTGCTGTGTTTAGGTGTTTTGAATTTAGCGGTTTTGGGCTTCACAGTTTTGGTGTTTCTGTGCTGTGTGGATTCAATTTCATGGTCTCGAAAAACTGAAATTCGAGATTTCAGTATTTCGAGATTATGAAGTTAATCCATCTTGTTATGTCTTCTGCTGTATATTGTATTTTAACATATTGTTTGAAAATTCTCTGTAGACTGTATTTTAACATATTGTGTAAAATTTTAATTACTGTGGAGCTTTTCTCCCCGGGCCTCCACTGAAAATGGACCTGTGTCCAATCGGACCCTCCCAATTAACAAATGTAAAATAAAAATAAATAAAATAAATAAATACAAGCCTATATAGCACTAGAATCTCTTCTTCAACATACTTTTACAACTTACTTCATTACTTCTCTTGAACTCTTTAAAAACCTTTCTGTACCAAAATGTAAGAACATTAAACTTCTTTCCAACGTTTCCCCTTCAGCAGTATGAATCCATTTACCTCCTATAAGAATGTAGAGCTACCAGATCTGTATATACATATAATTATTGATGTAAATACTTTACTGTATATATCTGTCTTGTAATCATTTGTTTTTTTCTGGGAAATATAACCGTTGTTTTTCTGAGAACTGTCTGGAAATCACTTGTTAATATCAATGTACTGTGATGGAACTTTTCTCCCCAGGCCTCCACTGAAAATGGATAATTGCTTGAGGCAACTAACATGTACCTAGATAAAATTTTTAAAAACAAATAATTTATTTAATTTGCCTCAAATTTAATGCAATGTTATTAGTTATTAGCATTCAAATGTAATTACTACCCCATGTATTTCTAATATTCCAAACACCACTCTATAGCCTAATGTCATAAGATCAAACAAAAGCACTTGAATTTCCTGAATTGACTGCACTCTACAGAATGCCTTTTTAAAGCATTTATCAGTTATCTTTTTTCCAAGCCAAAACATATACACAATTCCTTTCTGACAATTTACAAGACATCATATCAGTCTAGACGTCCACACAACTGCCACAAGTTGACAAATAAATCCCATCTGTATGATTACAGGTATACCTTGATTTAGTCCCTACACTGGTACTCAGACATGTCACAATAACAGTAGTACCTTTATTGTACATGGTTTGGGAACACATTCCACATGTGATAGCACTCTTCTTTGGTTTGTTATCATTCATTGTTAAATCTCCTTCTACCTGCATTCCCAAATTATTTCATTTGTAAGAAAATGTTGGTTTACTACCTAGCATATGAAAAAGCTGGCAAAGAGGAAAGAGGAATGATACATCATTACTGGCTTGTGGACATACATCATCAACTAACATGACTTCACTGATACTTGTTGCATTTCGGACCTAGGGGGAGCATGTTATGGGCATTTATCATGAGGTTAGGGCTAAAAATAAGGTAACTTTTACTGGGCTGCACTTTTTGGTCAGTGGTTATCCTGATGAAAGAGTAATGAATGGACCAAATGGTCAAGAAAGGACTGATGACTGGCAAATATTGGAGAAGAAAATGTGGCAAAAAAAGAAAAGGATTTATTGAACTAATGACTCCTTTGCTAAGCTTTGATGAAGTTTAATAATACACATTTTGGTGGATTGCAGAATAGCAGAAAGACTTTTTTTTACATCTGGAGGCAAGACATACTAAGCAGATACTATTCTGTTTAAAGGAAAGCAAAAAATGTGAGGCAAATACACAAAATGGGACATAATGTTTAATACATTGTTTGTTGTAATAAAAAATGTACAGATGTTAGGCACTGGAAGGTGCAACATATTCTATATTGATCTAAAGAACTGTTGTGGCAAAGATATGAGATGCAGAGTCTAATTAAAGGGTGTGGAAGTAGTTTTACTATTTGTCTAATGTTATGGGACTATAAAAAGTTGAAACAACTTTTTTTTCTAGTTGCTTTGTAGCTACACATGGAAAGGTTTCTGTCCTGGTTCTGTCTAATTGTGGTGGCTTTTATTGTCCTGATGAAGTTCATTTGATGCTACTTTGGACAAAAAGTGCTTAACTGTATATTTTTTAATAAATGTAATCATTTTTTGACTATGTATACGTGTTGATCTTATTTGTTGCACAGATAGCAGACTCTAATTATCACTACCGAGTTTACTGGGAAAAGTGTGTCTCACAAAAATGTATGTGTGGATCATACCTCTCAGCCTGGAAACATCAAAAATCTAGACAAAGGACCATGAAAAATAAGCACAAATCTCTATGCTAATTAACATAAAAATTGCATACATAATTATGTAACCCCACCCACTCCAATGGAATTGTAGGATGCAAACTTTCAAATGCAAACTAAGAACAGACAACCAAAATATGGCCGCAGATCCTGTAGTAAATGGTAACCATTTTTTTTAAATGTGTAGCAATCATGTTCACTGAGAAGGGAGAAGATGATGAACCTTAGGATTTTGTTTTTGGTGACTTGCAGTATATGGGTTTTGTGGTAAAAATAGAGCATTTAATGGTAGGCAATATTCTAATCTTAGCAAAAGAATATTATTGCTTGCTAGGACTTCCAAAAGTCATTCTCCATGGCCTACTGATCAGTGGCATAGCTAGTTTGTGCCACCTGGGGCTGACTTTCAGTTGTCGCCCTTCCCCCCTCACAAAATCATTGCTGAATGGGGCCCCCATACATAGATCTCCCCCCTGCAGCCATTCCACTGTCCCATTATTTGGCTATTTCACCCAATTTGCCATAAACACTGTAATGTCCATACTGCTTTACTTCTACAATGATTATTTGGCTTTCCTTTGAAACTTTTATTTTAAAGACAAAGACTATAATACAGACCAACCACCACAGCTAAAACCCTTTAGTCATTTGCTTTATTTTATTTATTGCAAAACTTTTATTTTACATTTTATAGCACAAACACTAATAGACATCTGCTGAACAAAGCAATACAGTTTCACAATGAAAATAGGCTTAGCATTAAAACTTCTCTGCCCTTGAAACTCACATTCATTGAAACAGCACTGAAACCCACATTCAAAGAAAATGCAAAAGTCATCTAAATAATTCCACTTTAAAAAGATCTCTTACTAATTAAGACATTGCTGCTAGCAAACAACTTTATATTTCATTGTTTCATCTACAAACGCAGTGCCTGTTGCCCTTGAAGTATAAATTGCCTATGTTACATTAAAAAAATAATAAGCTAGTAATTTTGCAATAGGAAATGGATGGCAAACTGATAACAGTTTGATAGTTACTAGGTATCTCCACCAAAGAGGACATTATCAGGACTGCAGCATCCACCCTCTTTAAAACTACAACACAGTACAGTATCAGCAATCCATCTACATACTGTGGGAGTAGAACCCCCAGCCTTCTGCATCAAAAGCAAGTATACTACCTGTTGTGCTAATAACACTAACAGACTTTGCATAAGCAGCACTAAACTTCTCTCCCCCTGAAGAACTATGCAGCACAAGAAATCTGGAAAAAGCCAAAATGTATTGGGGAAGGAGAACAAAGGCCCAAAACCAGGGACACATTTTAAACAGTGCTTGTATAATCTTAGAAAGTTGATAGAATAAATTATTTTGTGTTACCATGTGTTTCCTGAAAGGCTGGAAGACTGAAATTTAAATGGTTATCATTATTCACTGAATTCAGTTCTCACTGATTAGCCAGAAAACCACACATTTTTAGAGGAACAGAGCAAAAGTATAAGCCAAACATTCTGTGAAACTTTGGACAGTTGAGAAAGTCCTTGAATCATGAGTGGTGATATGGGTAGAGAATTTAGGCTGTTGCTCTTTGAACCTACACACACACACACACACACACACACACACACACACACACACACACACACACACACACACACACACACACACACACACCATATAAGCAGTTCACTTAATTCGCTATAGTATATAAGTAGTTCACGTGTGAGAAAGGTGCCATTCATGGCACCCCAAAAAACGGTGTTTACCAAGGAATTCAGTATGGTTGAGAGGTATGATGTGGATTTAATCTATAATTCAGTACTTTACAGAGAAAGAGAAAACATGAGTATAGCAGAAATTAATTTGGATGTTGGACACGACATAATTATGGAATAAAAGTAAAATAATACTTAGTGCATCAAAGAGGAAACCTCCTTCACAATTTTAAATCAACATAATTGGCACATTAAGGTTGACATAACCAGCTTTTTGAAGATATGTCTGCATTTCATGTCATTAGTGTGACATACTACAAGGGTATGAATGTATGGTAGTAACTGTTCAAAATAACATGCATGTTATCAAGTCTGCTGCTACGCAGAAACAGGTAATAACAGAGATCCAATAGGGAGCTAAAACTATCTTAAACAATAAAGGAGAGTCATTAAGTCCCATTGTATTAATAACCATCTAGAAGTATAAAACCACAGCTTTCCTTTGCTGTTAGGTACACCCACCTTTCAGTGCTAAACTGCAAATAGGGAATTGCCAAAGAATTATGAACCTATGAGCATTTATTAAAAGATTTTTGAATAACTTGGGACTTCAATCCAAACCACTCTTAGAGACTTCTTTCTTTCTTTCCTCCTTTCTTTCTTTATTGACATACTTACTTTTTGTCTCTCCCCATTCTCATGAAATTTCTAACTGTCAAGCTATTTTACAAGTGTGCTTCATAGAGTGAGTGGGAGGTTCATTTGTGTAAAAGTGGTGGCAAAGTATTTGAAAGTTCCAAAGTTAAGGCTCAGTGGTAAGATCTTTGTCTTAGAACTCCAGCATTTGGGCTCCAGTCCAGAACTTCAGCTACTGTGTATGTGGAGTTTAAAGGTCATTCTTATCATTTCATGCATTTTCTATGAGTATTCTGGTTTCCTAACACTTCCTAAAAATGTGTTGGTTGATTGGTTACTCAACATTGTCCACATATATCACATTTATCCTTACCCTTGTGGCCTGGGCAATGGTTGAACTGAACCAGAGGTGGGCATGTTCACTTAAGTTTAAAATGCATAAAATGAAAGAAATGACAATTTATATAGTTAATATTATGGCTGTAATGAAAATCTTTTAAAAGATCTGTCTGGTTTGCTGTTAAATACCTCAAAACTCAGGTTGCAGCTTTACCTGAAGGACTTATTTTAAACTACAACAGCAAAGATAAGTGTATGGTACTTAAAGTATAAATGATATAAAAATATGGGTGTGTAAGTATAATAAGGTGTAACACAGTGAGCATGGGACCAATTTAACCACACTTAAGGGATATAAAGCTACTCACCCTTTAGACTCATGCCTCAAAACACTAATATATCTGTGATAAGATCTATGCTGTACACTGCTTACATACCATACTGATTATATATGGTTTCCATTGTGGTTTTAAATGCTTTTACAGCATGCCCTCAACTATGGTAATATATGAACAAAAAAGGAAAAGAAAGAAAGAAAGAAAACAGCAATCATTAATAAACATGCTGAACATACAGTCATCATGGACAGTAGTGCTGACCACAAGGGTGTGGAATAGAGTTTGTGGTATAAAGTGTAAGTGCAGGGATCACTATGCTACCAGGGACAATAATGCTTTTATATAAACATTTTATTGAATAGGAATGCAGGTGGAGAAGGAAATGCTGGGTTAATTGAGAAAAAAAACAGGTCAAAGTTCAACCTTTTATGCACCATTTGTATTACAAGCATCTAGTTTTTGGTTATAGTTTTGTTGACTGGTGAATATAGGGCTAAATACACTCTTTTGACCCAAAATATTACGTATGACTAAGTAGAGACACAAATCATTTAAATTAATCAATTTCTATATTTTTTCCTGTTTCTGCATTCTAGTTTGAGGGTTTTGCAATTCTATTGCCTGTCTCACATATACCTGCAAAGCATGTGATTCAAGAAGCCAAGCAATCAGCATTGCAGAAGTTTGATTCTAACATGTTACAGCAGTATAACAACAATACATGATAGGGCATGCTACCACTGGGGGGTAGAGTGAGAGTCTCATGTGTGGCAGCATTGTAATGCATAGTCAGCCTGGTATGGCAAACCAGCCACCCATTACAATATGTCCAAGTTGTGAGTCATGAACAAACTCATTATACACCTCATTAAAATGTGTATTATATTCCACTGGGCATATGACATGACACAGGACTAGGAGGTTTACATAAAATGCGAGCTGGGGAAAGGGAGCTTCAACAACTATCACAAGAGTGGGTAAACAAAGTGCTTTGAAGGTGACTGCTGACCAATCACTGTGCAAATGGTTTAATGCAAAAGGCCAGTCACTATTCCAGCACTGTAAGGGGGTAATCACAGACTCTGATTACTAACATATTAGTATGAGGTGGGATGATAATATCTGAGAGGATGGATAGACTCAGAAGACACAGGTAATGCTCACCTGGATATCAAGCAAATAGGGCCCAAATCATTGAAAATTGGTCATACTAGTCTGCATTTTCTAGAAGGCGATGGTGAAGGTCTGTACAGTCTAGGAAATGTATTTCTTATTAATCTGAATTCTGTATCCTAACTCCTTTACCTGATAAGATTATGGATTATGGTAACTTTGACTAAGAATAAAACAGTTTTGAATCCTAGCCACTTTTTGAATCAAATGAGCAAATGGCAATTGAACACTTAGCATTTAATGATACAAGACTAAGAACCAAGTACCAATAAATAAATAAAATATTTACATTCTTGAGGCTCACATATATTATATAAAAAGACTTAATGAGAATAATGGCCTTTATAAACATAAGTTTACTTGCCAAGATTACAAAATCTTTTTGTTTTTTGTGTTGGAACAAGTGTTTCCAAATATAAGACACGGGTCATGGGAATTACAATGTGAGCTTTCTGAATTAAAATGGCAACTTAGATTAAAAGCTGATAAATGGTCAGGCTTAAATAAAGCAATTTCTATTAGCAGTGTTTTGAAGATGTCAGCCTTAAGATTGTAAATATTTTATTTGATTTTATTTATTTTATGTTATGTATTTATTTGTATTTTTATTCTTAAGTACAGTATTTAATTACTATAATTAGCTACTATTATAAGTCATTTTAAACTGTGACGTATGGTGATTTGTTGTAAAAGTCACATGTACTGTATAGTTTATTATTTAAACCACTTATTTTAACTGTTTAAACATTCTGTTGAAGTCCCACTTGTTTGGGAAGAAAGAGATTAATTTTAATAGTTTGATGTATTAAATGTGTTTTATATAGCAAGAATGTTTTGACTTTGAGACTTGAATTTCATTACACCTGCTGGTTTGGGTCGATTAGATTTCTACATATTTTTATTCCAGTGTGTACCAAGGGACAACCCAGAGTATTTTGGTTCTTAGTCTTGTAAATCTCTGGGCTCTATTGCTGGTTATTTGCAGTCACTTAATGGTACACCTTAATATGCTTTAAACAATTGAATTGAAAAGGTGAAATTCTAAATAGTATTTTACAGATGAAATTCCCATTTCATAAGAATTCTGTTGTCAGAATTCTATATTATGCAGAGCTCTAGAAGTCAGATATTCCATGCGATTAGCTATGCTATGTAAATCATTCAGCTAAGCAAGGGAAGCATACCTCTCAACTGTCTAGATTTTGCAGAATGTCCAGATTTTTGCCTCTTATTTTTGGTCTGCTCATCATAAAAATTGTGTTTTTCTGGCAAGTCATTGAGGACTGAAGTCATTAAATAATGACAGGTATTTAAGTTTCAGACTTCAAGCCCTTCAGAAAATATACGCCAATGCAAAACTTGTTATTGTATCAACTTTCTAAGTTATGAGTAATATTTAAAAATTGTCCCTATTTTTGGGTCATTGTCCCCCCATTATTTTTGGCTTTTCCAGATTTCTTGCACTAAAAAGTTGAGAGGTATAAAGGGTAGGTGTAGAACAAGTCACATAAAGAACAACACACATGGTTTGATAAAGCACATCCAGCAAGCCAGTTCTTTGTTCTTTGTTGTGTAAGCCTAATCTCACACACTTGGAATTGCATACTGTACTAGACGCACACACACTAGGCAGGTTTCTGTCATGCAAAGCATGCCTGCTTGGAGCAGAACAGCTGGCTGTGGTCTCCAGTTTCCCCTTGCTCATTTCTTGAATGTCATGCAGCCTCTACACTGTGCATACTAATTCTGTTGGTGCTTTTGTGTGGCAGTACTGCTAAATGAATGTGGCATAATATAAAATAGTACAGCAACACCAACACACTCTGAAATGTCCATGTACAAGAATGCCATCTCAGATAACATTTTGTGTGTTTCTTATACTAAGCAGATCTCATGAGGAGGAGCTAGAACATAGAGCCTGAAGGTCTAACTACTGTCCAACAAGCTGTGTAACTGAAGAATACTCAGTTCCTTGTACCCCATTATGTACAAAGTAGTGAAATTATAAACAGCTGCTAATTTTAAGCTGTTATAATAGCACATTTTGACCAGCTCTGTTCTAACAAGTGACAACCTGTCAGATCCCAAGTTCAAGCACTCTAAGTGATCACCTATCTTGTGAACAGGACCATAGCAAATTGCTAAGTCACAGTTTGTTGGTACTAAGGTTAACTGAAAAATGTCTTATTAAGGAAATGAAATAATTCTCCAGGTGATGTGACCTTGAATTAGGTTTTACTTAGATGGGGAGTGGTGAGTTACCCCTTACATAGGATGATGTACTTTTAACCCTTCAAGCTCAGTTTGGTGTGTCTACAGAGTTCAGTGAAATCTCCTTGGGTAATAGCAGTTTCAGTGAGTTGTGATTCACAAACTAATAGGGCAAATCTTATGAATAGCACCATTTGGGCTATAACCACATCAGCTGCTGCAGCTATGTTGTCAACAGAGGTAAAAATTTATTGTAAAAATTAAAACCTGAGTCTTGCTGTGATTTGCATCTGGAATAGATTTCTTTATTCTTTCTGTTATTGATAAAACAAAATCTGCAGTTTTTTTAAATAGTTTCCAGTACAGTTAACTCTATTATTGGGATTTTGGCAAGATAAGATTTGATATACAGTACACTTTATACTCTTATTTTAAAAGTTGTCATTGCTTCCCCTCTAAATGGTGAATTCCTTATATATTGGAGATATATTATATCTTCCCAATTTATACAAACCTCTCCAAAAGCAATATCAATAAATTGGCAACATCTTATAATAACATAGCCAGATTTGCCACTGGATCCCCATTTAGAACCCATCACTGCCAGAATCTCAAACTATTAGGATGGCTGGAATTGCAAAGTCAGCTTCTTATACAGCAACTTACAATTATTCATAAAATTCTGCATCATCCCACAAATACTCCCATAGTCTATAATCTTATTAGCCCATACAAAAACCTAACAACCCTACGATCTGCAAATAGGATACTAGTATCTACCTTAAAACCCAACAACAAGTCTGGGGATTGCCTGTTAACTAACTCTGTTGGTAACACTTGGAACAAGCTTCCAACTGAACTAACATCCCTTTCATCCCCTCCACTGTTTAAAAAGCAACTAAGAATCCTTCTAAATTCACAATGGCTATGCCCTTGCACTAATCCAGACTGACAGTATTCACCTCTTCCATGACCACTTCTGTTGACTATTATACCTACTCACTGTTGCTTTGTTTTTTTTCTCTCTATTAATCTACTGAAGAAACACATTTCCTATGGAATCAATATATATATATATATATATATATATATATATATATATATATATATATATAAAACAACACCTAAACTGTTTTTTGTATTGGATATGTTTCACAAAAGGTTTTGTAGCTATGAATAACTATCAATAATGTGTATATTGTTAGTATGTAATCACTTTGTAATTTTTTGCAATGTCTTGGAGCTTTTCTCCCCGGGCCACCGCTGAAAATGGACATATATCCAGTCGGACTATCACAGTCAACAAATGAAAAATAAAATAAATATATAAATAAATAAAATAAAATATATGAATGACTTTAATATATCATTTTATTGCCTTTTTGCAAACAACACTTTTTAAACTCTCATGTTACACGTCGGAATCCAAGCATTATACTGCTTGTTTATATTACCTCACATATACTGTACTGTTTGAGAACATTTTTAGGGTGTATGTAATACTTTGTGGAGCTTTTCACCCCGGACCTCTGTTGAAAAATGGCACAAGCTCAGTCAGACATTCCTGGTCAACAAATGTCAAATAAATAAATAAAAATTTAAGGATAAGTAATTAAAATAGCACAAAGAAAAAATATTCTGCATTCTTTCTGATTACAAGATACATTGGGAGCTATGTATATTATACAAGAAAAGGAGCAATTATTTTCAGAACTCAGAAACACTGACAATAAACTAACCGGCATTTTTTTAATACTACTGAGCTACATGACACCAACTCATATTCCGCAGTATCACAGCTCATCTGTGTACGTTTTAGGGAATTATGACTTCAGGCCAGAAATCGTGCTAAAGCAGATGTTGCTTGCAAGTGTCATTGGAAGCAGCTCAAAGCACATCTCCCTGCAGGAAACATAAAAGAGAATGTATCTCCAAGACAGAGATATGTCTCATACACAAGCTTCAGAGTGAGGCCCTCCAGGCTTTATTTTTGTGCTATGTCATTTAATGTACCATTTTAACCATGTGTAGCCCTAATAATTATTATAACAAGATGGCTAAATCCGTGTTCATAAGTGTTACCTAACTTATTGATGACATATCTTAGTCAAAGCACGTTAAATTCATTTTTAAATTATGATACTAATAGTAAAATTCACACAAGGCTGAAATATTTCCTTAACATTACATGTACTTGTTCTTACAGAAACTGTTGGTATGCATCAGTGTTTTAAGCAGCCTGTGGTTATAAAGATGCTTTTTTTACAGTTATTCTCAGATGTAATGCACATACTCTGAGCACTCAACCACATGGCTGACAAATGTATGAAGAAATGAACTGAAGCAATGCCAGCTTTCATTCCTTAGTCTCTTCAACAATTTCAGATGGTGTTGTTGTTGGCTGCTGCCTCACCATCCTTTTAGAATACATGGGACACCTGTACAAAACTCTCAGAGCTGTGATCTGTGTTGACATGTATGCATATGTGTGTGTGTTTGTGTCTCAGCTTGCATGGATATCCTTGCCTTTTTTAAAGCCCTTTCCATCATTAATTATGCTTGCTGTTGTATTCAGAACTCCATCTTGGGGAGATTCCTATGCAAATCCTTCTATAATCCTCTAAAAATAAACCCCGTTCTTATTGCATTCTGCCACCGATTTATATGTTAAGCACCAGCAGCAGTTTTCTTAAGCTTGTCTCCTTTTACTGTTCCTACAGAAGCCAGTTCAGGCATTCCTGTAATGCAGTAAAAAGGGAGCAGAAGTAGTGGGATTAACTATCTCTTTCTGTCTCACACACTGATAGCAAAACAAATGCAGAAACTATTCTATTAACTCAACCAAACAGAAGTACTACACCATCTCCTGACAAGCATGCTCCTGTTCCATGTATGACACACCTTGCAGCTGCCTGCACTGATCAAAGCCACAGAATTAATCAGCTCAGACTTAGTTCTCTCAGATCTCAGAAGGAAAGCCTGGCATAGCTAGCTTATAGTATGAAGGGATCACTTATTGATGTCATTCAAAAAACTTAGGTCACCTCTGCCAGAGGCAAGGACACTATTCACATGTAGTGAAAATCATGATGGCAAGGCTTCTGTGTTTTCTTTAATTCTCCTGATGCCCATTTTATTGCTTAGAGTACGTACTTTCCAACATTTATATCTTGGTCTCCTGTGTCTATATGGTTTATATTGTATGCTGTGGCATCTGCATTGCTCAGGTCAGTGTAACAGAAAATATGAAGACCTATTACACCTACCCACTTTTCAATCTCAAGAAAAAATTTACGTCTGATACCTGTATGATTCTAGTAATGTGGTCCCTACATTCTGCAAAATAAAGGTATTGACAGAAAGTATATTAGCACAATAATACAGCAAAGCCAAATGTAAAATTTTCTCATGTACTGAACTGTGTTGTCACACAAAGCCATGAGGGTGTCCGTTTTCTGCAGAGGCATAATGTCCATCTGGAAATGCCAGTATTCTGGACTAAGTTGTGAGGTTAAAGCATCAAAGCTTGGTAGTAAATGGGAAAAAAATCAACTAGCTACCAGCAGTTGCTCTATTGCCATTTCTTAACAGTATAAGTCTGCAAGGCACAAATGCTTCTTTACCATGGTCACCCAACAGGGCAGCCCATTTAAGTGATTTGGTCAGAATTAGACAGTTTGCAAGTGAAGACTGAAATAATCAGTGCATTGATTATAGGACAAAGTTTGTAAGAAGCTGACATGATTGTTTTTTTTTTCTAAACTGACATCCTTTCAACTGAAAAAAATGCTGGGAAAGGTTATGGTTAGTGGTTGACTTAAGCTTAAAGCATGGGACATGTTGGCTTTTGACAGTAGAATATAGGTCCTGATAAAAGCTGGTGATTTTGTACGCATGAATAAAGCATTGCCCATAGCCCAGACAGCTACAGTAAATGTAAAACTGCAAACCTGAGAAGTTCTCAATAAGAAAAATGTTCAAAATGCAATTTTGGTCGAATATTAGTTTCCTAAATTTATATATATATATATATATATATATATATATATATATATATATATATATATATATATATATATATATATATATATATATATATATATGTGTGTGTGTATGTGTGTGTGTGTATGTATGTATATATATATATATATATATATATATATATATATATATATATATATATATATATATATATATATATATATATATATATATATATATATATATATATATATATATATCCCTAGACACACAAACACATATACACAAGTATGTTTTCTAGAGGTTTGATTTGATGAAGCTTCAAGTAGATCAAAAATTGTCTCAAACGTTTCAGCTAGTTGAAACCTCATAAAGATGTATTTTTCCCCAAGAGGTCAAGCCCTTTTGCACCTCCTCTATCCCTTGTGATGATGTGAGGTGTTGCCAGCTATGCCTGGAAACACAGGGCAGTGGATATGTAACATATGCCAGCATAGCTAGATGGAGTCTTGTAAAGAATTATATGTCATTTGTATATCAAACTGATTTGTACAGATGCTTGTGTTGAAAATGTATTTGTAAAGCTGCTTGCGTTAAAAGTGTACCAACAGTGGGTCCTGCTGGACAGAAAAGAAATACACCTGTACATCAGACAGTATTGTAACTGTTGAAATGAATATGTTGTAACACAGGGTACTGGAAGAGAAGAAGTTAATCTCAGTCCAACTAACTTTGAAAAGTAGTTTAAAATTAAATGTACTGATTTAGGCCATAAAGATTGTATCTTACAGTTCTGACTGCAGCCAGAGATGAAATGTCTGTGAAAACCAGGACTAGAAATCCTACTGTTTTGTCCTTAGGGGTGAACTAATTGTTACCCTGGAAGGGTGGAAGTTTTGAAATAATTTTATAGCTTCCAGGTACTATAACACATCTCAGTAAAGCTCTATGTGGATGGTAACACATATGTGCTAAATTCTGGCTCTGTTTCTAGTAAAGGGTGATAATGTGGGAACCAGTTTCTAGTAAAGGTTGGTAGTGTGGGAACCAGAAGTCAGATGACCATATGTATGTGATGTAAACCAGCACTGAAATGATGTTTTAATAATAGATGAGCCAGAAGAATCAGGGCAGTCTGTTTTTGAAATCTGACAAAGAAGGAAAGCCACTCACTCACTTCATCTTGCCTTGCTTTAGTAAGTAACCAAGGAACAGTAATTCTTTAGATTAGTCAGGAAAATATAGTGAGATTAGTTAAGTACTGTTTTTCTGAATCTGTATGAATCTACCCATCTGTGTTACTTTTAATATTTCCTGTAACTGAAACTCTGGTGTTTATTGTAAATAAATATTTAGTATTTTCATGTTCTTTTATTATTTATTATTAAATATTTTTTTAAATTTTCATTGTGGCTGGTCCTTTAGAG
This sequence comes from Protopterus annectens, assembly GCF_019279795.1. Lineage (NCBI taxonomy): Eukaryota > Metazoa > Chordata > Ceratodontiformes > Protopteridae > Protopterus > Protopterus annectens. The sequence continues at coordinate 425,257,631 of NC_056739.1, forward strand.
AATATTTTAGCATTTGAGTGTACCTTTATTTATTTGGTGACACTGTGGCTGCTCCTGAAAGCCTTGAAGCATTAGTCAAACACTACCATTTGTATTAGCATTAATTTTACTCAGTATAATTGGGTATCCTTGTAAGAGCCTTAGAATAGCTGGATTTGGAGTGTTTGGGTGGCAGTATCTACCTTAGTCTGGGCAGAGGGGCAAAGCTAGTAAATCTGAGACAGCCTTTCCCAGGTGGATATGTGTGTGTGTGTGTGTGTGTGTGTGTGTGTGTGTGTGTGTGTGTGTGTGTGTGTGTGTGTGTGTGTGTGTGTGTGTGTGTGTGTGAAAATCAAATTTCAAAGAGTGTGTGTCAGTTACTTGGAGCAGAGACACAGAGCACTGGTTTCACAGAGAGGGTGGTGTAGGACTTGGCTTGGAACACTCGGCTAATGACTCAACTCTATAGCTGTGTCAGTGGGGAGTCTTATTGGAGGGTCTGCAGAAAGAGAGGGAAACCCAGCCCCAGGACTGAATGTGCCCCCTGTGTGCTCTTAAGGGAAATTGTGATTGGTGCATAGTGCTGCATCTGAAAATACTGTGTATATCTATCTTTGTTCCAAGTGAATGTCCCTCACTGGTGTCTGTGGTGAGGAATGAGACTCCTTGATTCCTGGCCCAGAGGAGGGACCTCACATCCACTACTAAAATATATTAACTTTAGAGCCTCAATACCTTAGAGAAAAAGAGAAATTATTTCTAGAACAAACAGAAATCTCATCAGGAATATTTTTTTATGGAAAATAATGATCAGCATGTTCCACATCAGCAAAAGTAAATTGTTAAGTTAAAAGTTCATCCAAATAACACACTACAGACAATAGGGTAGAGCTACATCACAGAAGTGCAAAAGGTTATTTCTAACTTGTGCTGGACATAGTGCAGTGAATGCAAGAATGACTATGCACGCGAAAACTTGGCATGGGTGCATATGCCTCTAGTTGGGTATGCCTTATGTACAGTTCAAGCAACAGTAAGCAGCATGAAACTTCTCACTGGTTTGGCATGCCTTTATTCAGGTGTCTGTGGTTATAGACTAGGTAGAAAAAAGGATCACAGAAGTAGAAACGCTTAATTTATTAAACAAGATAAAAGCTTTTGAGAGATATCCTTCCTCAGTTATCAAAAAATATACTTTACATGAAATTTATCTCATTTTATATTCTCAAAGGCATAATAGCACATGATACAGCCAACCAATGAAAAAACATAACATATTAACAAACAATTAATCTAAAAATAAATATTTCCAAAAATGTGATCATGTAGACATATAAAATAAACTAGCATATACAAAAAAAGAATATTTATAAATGTTCATGTTACTTATATTTCATTTGCTTTTCAATTAAGTAAGGCTTTATAGTAACCATATTGTTTAATCCAGGGAACTTGCCAGCTTCTAATCTCATTATCCACCCATATTCAGCTATATCCAGTCTATTGTTCATATCACCCCCTCTTATAATCCTATAGACAACTTCCAAAACTTTAAATTTAAAAGTATGTGCACTACCATACTCAGTGACATGTTTAGCTAAGGCATTTGTCATCACATGTCTCCTTATATCTGACTTATGTTCTATAATTCTGTCTTTTAACTGCCTAGAGCATTTACCCACATAAAAACATGTACATCTTGTACATGTAATTAGATAGACCACAAATGTTGTGTTACAAGTTGCCTGACATTTTATATTAAATTTATTTTTAGTTATTGGGTGCTCAAAATCAAGTAGATGACAAATGTTATTGCAACAACTACAGTTATAGCAGGGAAATGTCCCTTTCTTAGCATTACAGTATGTCCTAGTGTTTATCTTAAAATCTTTATAACAAAGCTGTCTCCTTAGATTTATGCTATTCCTATACGTAAAATAGGGCCTTTTCCCCAGTAAACTTTCAAGTTCTGGCAAAGAGGTTAATATTCACCAATTCCTCTTAATAATAGCTTTGATATTTGTGGTCATGCTATTATATGTAGTTATATATCTTACATTAGCTGCAATACCCTTATCATTTACCCTGGATGAGGTATCTATTACTCTATCACTAAACAAAGGGAGGGGGGCTACTGTTGTCCTATCATCAAATATTTCTTTCATTATTTCTAAGGCAAAAGTTTTATAATATCCTCTATTAATAAAGTCATGCATCAATTTTTCCATTTACTCCTTGCATTTCACATTTTCTGTATTCAACCTGCTTATTCATATAAATTGTGCTTTCACAATGCCATGAAAAACGTGTTTAGCATGCATTCTATCAATATGTGTGTATCTATTCACCTAAACATCCTTATTATAAACACAAGTGCTAATCACACCAGATACATTAGTAAGCTGTACATCCAAATATGATATCACATTCTTAGAATAATGCATAGTGAATTTTAAGAAAGAAGTAGTATTATTTAAATATTCAACAAACTTTTCCAAAAGCTCCCCATTTCCTTTCCAAATCAAAAAGCAATCATCTACGAAACATTGATAAAACAACACTTTATCTCTATATTGATTCTTATTACCATATATAAATTCCCATTCCCATTCATTCAATGTTATATTGGCATAGGTGCTTGCCATGGGCGTACTCATGGCTACTCCAGAAGTTTGCAGATATGGTTGCCATCAAATAAAAATGCATTTTAGTTAGTACTACTTCCATCATACTACACAGATTTTCTATTTTTCTACCATCCTTGTCTGAATTTTTACATAAAAGTTCACATATTGAACTAATACCATACATATTTGGAATCGCAGTGAAAACAGAACTTATATCAAGTGTGACCATCAAAAAAATCATCCATTTTATCATTATTTTATACCACTGGTACAGCTTACTCAAAATGTCCCCTGTGTGTTTAATGTAACTTTTACAAAGCAGCAGGTATTTACTTAAAATGCCTTGTACATATACTGACAATGGTTCTGTGACCCAGCCCCTTCCTGAAACAATTGGTCTCACTGGGGGCTGGGACACAGACTTATGCAGCTTTGGAATGCCATATATAATAGGCGTTCATGGACACGGTACTGTTAAAAAATTGAATAATTCTACTGTTATGCTCCTTTGAAGTTGTGCATCATACACAAACATATTAACATCAGATATTAACTTTTTAATATCTTCAAAACTTATCTTCTTAAATATGCTAATATCTGACAGAAATTCAATTATTAATTCTGTATAAAATTGTCTACTAAACACAACAGTTGCACCCCCTTATCAGCCTGCTTAAGAATAATTTTGTTCTTGCTATTTAGTTCTTTTAAAGCTTGATATTCCTCATAAGTTATGTTATAAGCACTCTTCTTTATTTTAACTTTACTATCATAAAACTGCTGTATCTCATGCTCACAAACATTTAAAAAAGCATTCACAACCGGACAATTAATTGGTATAAAAGTGCTAAACTTTTTAAAACTACATACATCTTCAGCTATAGAATCTTTAAAAATCAATTTTAAACTAACATTCCTATAAAATATTCTGAGGTCAGTTAATGCCTCTACAACACTATTACATGACATTGGTACAAACTGCAGGCCCTTTTTCAGTAAACTAATACATGCTGGTGACAAAACAAAGTCCGAAAAGTTAACAATAGTGTCCATTATCTTACTTCTGGAGATCAGTGTCGCCCCTGCTTGCTCAATGGTAGTGGACTGCTGTTCTTCCTTTTTTTTCCATTGTAACTGGAAATTTTTCTAGCTTTATTTTATATGTATAGATGTTCAAATTTTTTGGAAATATGTATTTTTAGATTGATTGTTTGTTAATATGTTATGTTTTTTCATTGGTTGGCTGTGTCATGTGCTATTATGCCTTTGAGAATATAAAATGAGATGAATTTCATGTAAAGTATATTCTTTGATAACTGAGGAAGGGTATATCCTGAAAGCTTTTATCTTGTTTAATAAAGTAAGCGTTTCTACTTCTGTGAGCTTTTTCTATTGGAAATTGTAATACTATTCCTGGTGGTTTACTACAGTTGGTTTGTTGATTTCTACATTATAGATTAGGTCCCACATAACACACTGGCAAAGAGAGCCCCCATGAATATAGGTGAATATGAACTTAAGCACTAGAGGAAATTTGTATAATAAAAAGTATGTAGCACTGTGCAAATTGATTAATAATATGAGCCGTGCACATAAATGAGCTGTGCAGAGGTGCAAGGTTATTTCTTATAATCAAAGGCAATTATGCTAAATATATAAAATCAAATACAAATTTACTTTTGTTTGAACAGGAGACTATATGTTAACAATGGTTTACCTTCATATTGTCAGAAATGACAATATCGATCGCGCTTTTGTGCGAACCTAAAGCGCAAATTTTAAACTGCTAAAGTCTCTGTAGTTCTAAAATCAGCAAATCGAGCAGCAGATTCACTGATTTTTGAACTACAATGTTGAAGACACATTGTAATGCAGGGGGCAAGCCCCCCTGCACCCCCCATGTGGGAGGCTGCACCCCCCCACAGACCCCCTACTTTAATATACTAACTCCAAGATCGCACTACAGTGGGGTAAAGGTTCATTTCCTGATCCCCGCTATAGTGCACTCCACACCCAAAATGTCGAATCTGCAATGAGCGAATGCCAATGTGCATTCGCTCACTGCACATTCGGACAATTTTTGTTCAAGGTATTGCCAATTTGCGAATCTCCTTTCGCACATAGTGCATTCGCCCAAATGCATAATGCACTTATGAAGGTAAACCGTTAACAATACATATTAAACCTTATATTACTGAATGAAAGTGTTCAAAGCTTCAAAATGCATTCTCTTAAGAAGATAATAAGAAAATAAAAGTATGATTTTTTTTTTAAATGTAATTTCTACTAAACAGCTGTTATGGGTAGAAAATGACAAAATAATATTTTTATTTTGCATTGATATTGTATGCAATACAATCTCCTCATAGTAGAGCACAGAATAACTTGTTTTGCTCTGTTCTAACCCTAAATTAACTGATGGTATAGATTTACTGAACTTTAAAGTATTCTTTCTATTGCAATGTGCTGTGTGTCCCCAGAAGATAAGATTAAAATGGTCTAGCATCTCCTGTAAAATCTTCTTCCCATTCACTTACTCAATATTAGCTGTCAATTTCTGAATCTCTGACCATAGTGTCATTAAGTATATTCAGATGAATCTCAGAGAACTGTGTTCTTAAGTGCATAGGTTCATAGGTGTATACTAGGCTAATGACCACTTAGAACTTTATAAGCCTAGCTGTGCAATCCAAATCTCATCCACAAATTTGATTTATATAGAAGGTGATTTACTGACTGCCTGTCTCCACCAGAGACATACATGCCAGACCCAGAGTGAATTTCCTAGTACCCATCCAGCTGTCCAAGTTGCACTTAAATAGGCATTGGGAGGAACTCTGCTTCAAATGTATGGGGAGCCTGTATGCCACAAGCAAAATTTAGGTCTTTTAATCTGGCAGTTCTGATGCTGTTTGTTTTGCAGATGTGCAAAAGGTTCATCAAACAGGCTCAAGAGATGTGTTTTTTGCCAAGCAAGATCACCTTTCAGAAGACTGTATGATATCTAGCAAAGATACAACGCTTTGAGGTAAACATATTAAATCATTGTTGAAACAGAACAAAAACACCAAGCAAACCACTAGTACCTTTGCTATAAAATGTAAGTCCAAACAAGCAAAAAATCAGCAAAGGTATGGCTCCAGATTCAAGATAGGCAACAGCGAGGAACTAAAAGTCCAGGCACGAAAACATAAGGTTTCTTCACTTCACTTCAGCTCAGCTTTATTAACACAAGTGCTTTCACATATATAGCTTCATCAGGTGTTTGAAATACACTGAAACTCTACACCTTTATATACACACCTATCTAATCATGTGACCATTACTTAATACATATTTAAAAATACATATATTTAAAAATACATATATTTAAAAATATATATGAGTCTCATAAAAACATTAAAAACAGATATAACAACCATATAGAAACATGACAGAAGAACTATTAGATGCAAAAATGAAAATTAGATTTTCTCACTACCTTGGACACATGTTGGTGAAAGGCAAGGCTACTACCTACATAGGTTCCCCAGTCCTTGACTAATGAATCAACATTTAGGGGTGTTTTATTGATGATGTAGTTACTCAAGGTGGCTGACTTCCCAAAAGGTGCTATAATGTATGTCTTTGCATTGAGGTTTAAGCCATGGCTTTGGCACCAAGCGTTTGTCTGTGTCAGACTTTCCTGAAGGGTGTTCTCATCTTAAGAAGATTCAATGACTGCTCCCAGTTTGTAATCATCTGTGAACTTGATGAGCCAGAGGCCATTGACATTGACTTTGAAATCCAAGAATTAGATGCCAAAGAGGAGTTGGCCTAGCAGAAATCCCGGTGGGGGGGGGGGGGGCTTCCAGTGGTGACTGGCCACTTTACCTACAGTAATTTCTCTGTCATCTAGAATTCTCACATTGCATGGCTCTTCACTGTCATCTGCTCATTAATCTGTAACAACACAGCTGTAGGGTTGCCATCTTTTATCCAAAATGCGTAGGAAATGAGGCAAACGTGATATCACAGTGGGTGTGGCCAATACCACACTGTAATAACAGACTCTCTCAGACAGATGACACAATTTGCTGGAGAAGCTGATTAATTCTGCAAGAAGTATGTGTGTCTTACTGAAGGAAATATTTCAGTTAAGCTGCATGTTTGGGTGTCACTAGCCCTTAGAAGCATTGGGGTTATAAATGCTGTGTGGTGCATTTTAAAGTTTGTTTCTAACCTTTTGATTTTTGTATGCTATGCACTTTTCATCCTTGAACTTCTGATGAATATTTTAATTTTATGGTCGTATTTTGGATGCAGAATTTCTGACTGTCTTTGATGTATTCAAGGAGATTTCAGTAAAATGTGGGAAATGAAGTCTTCATTACTAGGCTCAGACTCAGTAAGAATGAAGTAAATGTGTGTGTGTGTGTGTGTGTGTGTGTGTGTGTGTGTGTGTGTGTGTGTGTGTGTGTGTGTGTGTGTGTGTGTGTGTGTGTGTGTGTGTGTGTGTGTTTTGTAGACGTCACATATGTATAGAATATTGCCAATTTAATGCAAATGATTTCTTCTCTGCTGGTTTACCGCTCCATCATGTTATGCAGTTTCAGTAGAAAGTTTAAGCTGTATCTGAATTGTTTAAGTGCGGTTACATATAATGTGTAACTAATGTGCATATGAACAGTTAACCAGCTGCCTGCTTGGTGTGCAGTAACCCAGTCGCTTCTTCAGTCATACTGTGCAACAGCCTGTAATTAGGCAGTTTTAGATGCCTATTGCCATATACTTACCCTACAAAATGTAGTTCACATCTCTGAATCTATCCCAAAGCATGATTAGTACAAACTGTGTGAGAATATTTACCTATCCAGTATTTTTTGATGACAACTTTTATTGAAATTACAGAATATTATCACCATAAAGGTCTTCTTGGGCTACTTTTCTATATTAACAAAATAATTTTTGGCAAAATCCACCCCAACTCAAAGTATATAGCCACAGTTAATAAAGACATCACAGCTCTTCATAGTTTAATTGCTATAATGCATTTTCTACACAGTCACACCTATGTTGTTTGAACATTTGTTAATAAAAAGGTTTGCTAACTAATATTAAAGCAAGCTCATATAATTGTGCCTTGTCACTTAGAAATATCACCATAGTGATAGTGTGCAATGCTTCCATAGACTCTAATGAATGCAACCCTTGCATGAGCAATAGTAAATTCATTAAAGTATACTGACACCTCTCCCCATTATTTAGTTTGATCATTGAAGTATACTGACACCTCTCCCCATTATTAAGTGCGCTCATTAAAGTATACGCACACCTCTCCCCATTATTAAGTGCGCTCATTAAAGTATACGCACACCTCTCCCCATTAGTAAGTGCACTCATTAAAGTATACGCACACCTCTCCCCATTATTAAGTGTGCTCATTAAAGTATACGCACACCTCTCCCCATTATTAAGTGTGCTCATTAAAGTATACGCACACCTCTCCCCATTATTAAGTGCACTCATTAAAGTATACGCACACCTCTCCCCATTATTAAGTGTGCTCATTAAAGTATACGCACACCTCTCCCCATTATTAAGTGCACTCATTAAAGTATACGCACACCTCTCCCCATTATTAAGTGCACTCATTAAAGTATACGCACACCTCTCCCCATTATTAAGTGTGCTCATTAAAGTATACGCACACCTCTCCCCATTATTAAGTTCCTTTGCAGGTGTCAGTAAGAAAGATCACTGAAAATTTTGGTGATGTCAGTATCGTGCTAACCCAAACATGGTGCTCACTGATGACGGTGAAGAGTAATGAAATGCAAGACAAGGTAAGAAATAACCAAATCATGTTTTAGGTACTTACTGTAGTATAGAAATCATTTTGTAGTTAGGAAAAAACAATAGGGTAAGGGAAAGTTTTGTTTAGTATGTAGCTAGTAACAAAAAATGAAAGTTAGCACTGCAAAAGAAAAAAAAATGACACTCTTGCCAGAGAAAGTTAAAGTAGGAGGATTTTTTTTACATTAAAATACTCTCAGTGCAAGTCACTGTTACTTCAGTAAATATTCTTTTCACTGAAGTGCACAATATTTTGCATCATGAAATTATGTAGAAATTGAAAACCTTGACCATAAATTTAAGCTACGTGGCTTGGAATGCCCCATCACACCCTTCTAGGCTATAACAAGAAAGAATATAAGAATAACAAATTAATATGATACAGGGAAATGTGTGCTGCAAAGAAAAATCAAGACATAATAAAAAACAGGGAAATGTAAGAGTATTGAATGCATGATTATCAAATGACATTTTAATCTGATATTCAGGCATAAAACACTGTTGTAATGATGCATTTCTTCTCAAGGCAATTTTGTTGAAATGATCTATGCTGTTTGCAAATAACATGGATACTGAAGCTGCACATATCTGTGAATAGCAGTCAGTGGAATTGTACACATCTGTGACTAGCACTTTTAATGGTGTTGCACACTGCCCTGCAGTTGTTTATTAATTCATAGATTCTAATTTAACTCGCAGCCAAGGGGTCCATTCATTTGTCCCAGTAGTGGTGGGAGGTTAACAGTGTCACCCACTAAGCATACGTTCTCAACTTATCCCAGGTGAAAATTTGGGAAACAGTCTGAATGGTCAGGAGTCAGTGCCAAGTCTCATAATGTGGAGACTGACCAGCTGAAAATCCAGACTTAAACATATCAAATCTGAGACTAACATTTTTGGAAAAGTCCCTTTGTTCCATGTTACGGTAATCTTAGAGTTGGTATTTGTAAGTTCAAGGTGTAGGGAGCTTGCTCCCCTGTATAAAACAAGATTAATTGATGAGCAATATTTGATATGCACTTTTTTCCTGAGTTTCTTTTTCTTCAAGGTGTCAGCATTGAACATTTTGAGTGCTGACATTTCAGTAGGGAGACAAAAATTAATCATCTCCTATCCAGTCTTAAATATGGGTTTTAAAGGTAGCCAGTGAAGTTGTCTGCTTGGTATGTAAGGAGGAAGTCTATTCCAGAAATGGTGGATATATTCAGTTAAGAAGCTATCACACAGTCTGATATTATTAATGTGGTGGTATAGGCTTAGGTCTTTAGAGCAGTTGTTTGCTTTAGTTCTATTTAAAAAATAAAGTTAAAAGAGTTTGGGGTCATTCATAGCATGAACGACTAAGCAGAGGTTGCCCATCATGAGCTAATACAAGACTGAGTAAAGGGATGAGACTTATTCGGTCATTCTAGTTAAGGATACTAATATGCTAAGATCTGAGATCCTTTTAGGAAGAAACACTGAGATCTTTTCAGCTGCTTTTCATGCTTTGCAAGGCCATGCCAAAGGGGGAATTACATTTAAGAATGGGTCTAATAAGGAAGGAAGGAATGCAGTAGGACTATAACATCTGTGAACATTATGGAGATATCACAAAGGATACGCTGTGCAAGGTAGAAAGATTTTCTAAGCAAGAAATGTAACCACCAAATGAGAGTTTATTAACACATGTACCCAAATTTCTGATGACTGATTTAATCATGATTTAATCATGATGATGATGATTTAAGTGGATTGTCTTCCTTATGACACAGAGTGGTGATCCTGGAATTACCAAAGCAAGCCATGCTACAGTTCTTAGCATCAAGGGTAAACCCATGATTAACACATCAAACGTGTTTGTTTGTTTGATGGAGGCCTTGCAGAAAAATGTGAATACTGAAATGGGATTTGATAACTGCCCCAAATTTGCAGTGAGATGTCATGGTTAGCCATAGCCCCCTGCTATCAACTTTCATGTCAGAGAAGAATATGCCAAAGTGGATGGAGCCCAGTACAGAGCCCTCTGAGACACCACTGGGAATAGTTTTCTGCCTAGTGAAAATAACCATGACTTAAAATATGGTTTCTAGCAGGCAAACAATTAACTTTCCAGCAAACTATGAGCAGGTTATTGTGGATGTGGAATAATGTGTCAATAATCTCAGCATGAGAAATAGTGTAGAAGATATTGGCAAAGCCCAAGTAAGCAGAGTGATCTGTAGACCCATCATCAATGACTTCTGTACCCTTTCCAAAGAACTCAACCAGGCTAAGCAGGCATGATCAGCATTTAACAATGTCAGAGTCAGGAAATCCTTCTATGTGGCACACCTCATCACTAAGGGCTTTTCATCAAGAAAAAAGTAGGTAATTGTCCCACTGTACTCATCCCTCATTAGACCCATTATAGAGTACAACCGCCGTTTGGTATGTACCTCACAAGACATCTGCAACAGCTGGAAAGGCTACAGAAATACCTCACTAAAAGAATCACAGGCCTAAAGCAGATGCCCTATACTGACCATCTAAAAAAGCTCCAGCTATACTCTGTGGCATATCATCTACTCAGGGATGATCTCTGCTTAACATACAAGGCCACGTCAAGCCCAGAGTTGTTGGACATGCTCCACTTAAAGATATCCCAATCCTTCAGAGCCACACACTCCAGGGATCTAAACCTTGTCATCACAATGAACAAAACATGTCAGAGGGCTAGGTTCTTGACCCAGAGACTCCCCATACTCTGGAATAGACTGCCCATACATGTCAAGCAGAGTGCCTCCTTGGCGCTCTTCAAAAGGAAAAATCTTGACGATTGGATGGGGATAGGAAATTCACCCCGGGGATCACGTCAGTAGCGCTGCTAGACAGGGGTCCAGGGAAGTAAATATTGTGGGAAGAAATATCCAGGGAATTGTTATGGCTAGGCTTATATAGGCCCTAGGGCCGATGGCCTAGTACCAACCTAGGAACCTATGAACCTATGAACTAGTGTGTGTCCATGGATTGAAGGTCTCCTGTATCATTTTATTAGTGCAGCTGCAATACTCTCCATAGTCTTGCAAACAACACCAGTGAGAGTGACGCACCTGTAATTCCAAGTGTCACAGGAAGGTCCATCACTGTGTAAGGGCAACACAACAGCTATTCTCCACACCTTAAGGAAGTAATCGGAGTAGAGATTTTTGCTTAAGATTTGAAGGAAGTGGGATTTAGCGCTTCTCATTGGACACTGGGAATATTGTCAAGACCTACATAAATGATACTTTCAGTTTTGGAAATTGCCAAAAGGCAAAACCTTGATAGTTAATGTTTGTTCCACAGCTCACCATGCTAACCAGGAACCAAAAATAGAAAAAGAAAGCCTGATTCAACTTGTATACAGACAAAAGTGCTTAATTATAATAAAACATATTTCTTCTTGAATTATCCTGATGGACCTCATCTTGTGGGCATAGTTGTTCTATTTTTAAACCCTAACATTGTCTTGCCATTTGGAACTATCTGGGTCATTAACCCAATTCAGAGATGCTTCCCTGAGTACCAGATGCTAAAACTTGGCTAGGCTGAAGAGTCAATGTCCTATTAATATAAATTTCCTGTGTCAAAAATTTCATCTGGTGTACAGAAGGAAGAAATAAGTGGGATTCAGAACTATATTAATGCCAGTAGGACAAAGTGCTGTGTATATACATGTTAGCTGCAAATATATGTAGACACAATTTATTTATGTATGTATATGCATACACACACACACACACACACACACACACACACACACACACACACACACACACACACACACCTGAGACAGGGAGCACATAGCCTGAGAGCGTACCATTATATCAAGACTTAGTCAACCCACTTTAGTCTAATTTAGCCTGGGACCTCATTGTGGCTATTATATTGCTTTTGAAATATAAGAAATTTGGTGGTAATGAAGCTTTCTCCTTAACCGAAGGATGCATAATACTGGAGTTGGTTTGACTGTTGAATGGTAACTTAGTTTAAAAACTTCTGAAAGAAGACCCGAGTCTCCCAAAACTTCAGTATTTGAGTAGTGTAACACTGAAATCAGTTCTAGTGATGCCAATATGCCTATTTTTGAAAGCTTTATTTATCCATCATTATTGCAAAATAGACCCGCGGCGGTGGTGCTGCGGTAGTGTTGTCGCCTCACAGTAAGACGCTGTCTGGTTCGATTCTCAGCTAGACCATCTTCTGCATGGAGACACGTGTGAATGGGCGTACCTTCATTGAAGGTTGTGTGTCAGGGCTGATAACTCAGCACGTAAAACTCAACTACCAATCATTAGCGGACCGGAGTTCTGCTGTGGCGACCCCTAACCGGGAAAAGCCGAAAGATACAAACATTGGTCTTGTTGCAAAATGTCTTCTAGAATGATATCTGGTAGTTAGCACAGGGTATTAAGGCTCTAACTTGTTAATGTGCTACTTCCTGTAGACTAGGGTACACGGTTTGATTCCTTCTACTTCCAGTTACATGATGTGCAAAGAGTGCTTTTGTGCTCCCTGTTCATTCTTGAAAAGTGACACTTGCATCCAGTGGGCTTATCCGATCAGCAAATGAATAAAATAAAAAAAAGATGTATCATATACCATATTGTATCTCCTGTTTGATTGTCCCTGATAAAGGAGATCCTTGTTGGTTTCTATTATTCACCCACATTCTTGTTTAGTTATGCAGAAACAATGAGAACCTTTGACTATACTACAAGTAACCGTGACTCACTCAGGACTGTTGTTTGTTTTATCATGTTTTGTGCATGCACCAATTAAATGTCTCTATTGTACTACACAGTGCTAACAGATACTGTCTATATTTCAAATGTTTTAACTTTTACTCTTCTTTCTGAGCCTGAGTCATAGTTGATAAGAGTCTTTGGACCAGTCCTACTCCATTAATATAAATGACTAAATAAATTAGCAGGGTTATGTGGGCTACAGCCCCCCAACACATGGGTGGAGGATGTTTGCTTCTGATTTTAAACAGACATTTTGACCTTCTGACTTTACGTCAGCAAATTTTTTTGTCATGGGGATGTTATTATATTAAGCTTGTGACCATGAATCCTGTAAAGTAAGACTTTCTGATCCACTGAAACAATAGGAAGTATCTCAAAATAGTGTCCCTGTTCTGGGGAGTCTTTATTTCAAATAGACATTTTGCAGATATAGCTTAAGTAATACATGATTTTACAAACAGGTTTTTGAAGCAACCACTTGGAAAGATGTGTTAAGCTGCTCTAGGCACTTTGTTTCCCCACTCTATTCTTTGCAATGATCATTAAATCTGAATCTAACCTCACTCTTTTTTGTGTCTGTCCACATGTCTGCAACTTTAACTGATCTTCACTAGCTCCAGTCATTGTATTTTTAAATCCATTCACTATGTGAGCTACAGTATTTTTTAATCATTCTCTCCATTTACTTTATTCAGACATTGCTCCAGAGTTGTACTTTATTTTGCAATTTTCATGTCTTTATAATAGTAGGGCAAGGTATTTTGCACAAGTTATATAGTTTCTGGGATCTGATTTAACCTGCACACTGAAGTGTCCTTAATAAAATCAGTACATATTTGCAAGGAGCAGTTACTCATTTCACCCTAACATTTCATTGTCAGACTCCAGAACTTAACTGTAAACTCCTCAATGCTGCATTCTGGTATTCCTGTCACATGCATTACTACTACCACTTTAAGTTTCTGTGCTACTACATACAATTAGCTCAGAATTCAGCAGACTTATTACACATCCTAGCAACTGTCACAGCCCTGTTGAGGTCATTCACTCATCTCTGTTATTAACGGCATGTTTGAGGATTCAATTTTCTCCTCAGTTTTTCTGCCAGCTATTGTCTTAGATAACCCATCCCTTTCCTATCCTGCACTTTCTCACCGTCTTTGGCATGCCAATAGGAAATTACAGAATTTCCTGAAATTCTCTGTGAGATCCAAGGCTGGATGATTATACACAACAATTAGTGTTGGCTTTTAATTGCAAATCTTGTCAGCTCTGACTTCTTACACTTAATTAAACAGCATACACATGGAAAGGGCTGCTGTATTCAAAGAAGTAAAAAAAGGAAACGCTTTCAAAGATTATTTTTTTTTATTTCAATTGTCTGTACCCTTTGAATACTGACTACCTCAGTCACAGCTAGCCAAGCACACTACTGTCACACTTTGAAGTCCAGGATGAGGTCTGCAGAGCTCTCCTACACATAGGTTAATGCCAGACACTCACATATACTAATTTTATTATGGTCTGTGTGGATCCAGAACTGATCAAGATGTTTAAATGGGGTAAATCATATCCTCCTTCCTGACCCACATAAACATTCTGCAGTTCTACTTGGTGACAATGTCATAACTCAACCTTCCCTGTAGATGGTGAGTGGGATCTGGTCTTTGCCTTTAATTAGATCCTGGTATCCCACCAGCATGTTACCCAAAGGTGGCCATGCAGACAGTAATAACCTTGCATTTACCCTGGGACAGCAACTCCTCCACTCCTCATTTACCTGACATGCACTTTAGCCTGTCTCAGGGACATAACATCCAGCTCCATCACCAGCATGCATGTAGTTGTGAGAATGGCTTCCATAATACCTATAACTTCACCTTTATCCCTGCAATGAGAGTACCAACTGCCTGATACTGATGCAATGTTTTGTATGGTAGATAGCACCATGCTTTGGTTTGATCATGAGACGTATTGCCACAGTGGATAGTTCCAGCCCTCTTACACCAGGATGCATTAAAATCATGAGTGTTCTCTGCCATGACCTGCCTTATAACACATTCCGCCCTGGCTCCGCTTCCACAAAGCCTTTCCGGCAACCTGTGTGTTGCACTTAATTTGGATACAACTTGTATTGACTCACTGTGCAGCCTGCTTCTCATGTATCTATACAGATGAGCCACTCAGATTACATTTCCATTCAGATAACCAGAAACAATGAATGTGTGCCTGTGCAGCCGAGCAGAAAAAACAGGAATCAAACAGTAAATGTCTTCCATAGTGTCTGACCCTCCAGGACTATGACCATATAAGATAAAACAGTCCACTACACATAAATAAAGCAAGCAAGAATCTTTAATAAAAAAGTTAAGTGCTTTCGTCCCTTCTAACACACTGTAATGTATTAGTTATAACAAATTCCTTTTTGGTATTCTTGTGGTAGTCTCTCATGACAGGGGAAGTGATTGAGAATCCTTCCTGGAGAATAGGGAATTATTCTAGCAAATAAAGTTAAATGCTTCAAACCCCCCAGGCCTGAATGATTGCATTTCATTAGTACTTTTTTAAAGTTAAGAGCTAGGAAATTATAATGGTATTATTTTCAGTATACTTGTCTTTTACCTTTTAAATGATTTTGCACATTCATTTTTTACTTTGTCATTACTTTACTTTTTAAATGTACTTACAGGATTTTAGTAGAGTTCACCAGTTTATTTTAAAACTTATTTCCATTTTAGAACTTTTCACTTAAGATTATAACACTGTCACATGATGTTTCTTGTCATTTATGTTCCGTGTCACATGATTTTTTGTCACATGATGTTTTTCTTTGATTATATAAGCCATCTGAATACTCTTATCTTGGTTCTGATGAAGTCCCAACAGGTTAAAAGAGACAAACATGCTTAACCTTTGTATTAAATATTCTTGTTTGCTTTGTTTATGTGGAGCGGACTGTATTATGTTATACGGGCATAGTTCTGGAGGGTTATATACTATGTGAGCCTTTTACCATTTGATTTCCATTCAGATAGCTGAGATGCATTCAGTGAGAAATAAAAACACTGTGCTCAAGAGTTCTGAAAGGTTTACCCATCCCATGTTTCCCTACACCAGAATGAAAGCTAGTAACTGTGTTGAGCATTGAATTTTGCTAGCATGACATTGACAGAACCAAACAAAATGCATATTTCTTCCAGGCTATTAACTCATCTGGAATGAAATAAGGAAGCTATGTTCTACCCAGAATGCATTCATAGTAGGCCAGATTCTGATGGATCATGGATGCCACCTCTGGACTCTACAAATCAGCACATATATTTATTTATTCACATTTGTTTACTGGGAAAGTCCGACTGGGCCAGAAGCAGAGGCCTGGGGAGAAAGGCTCCACATGAATATAAGCAAAATGCAATAATTAGAAAGTACAATAGAATACATATAGTAATATGCAGAATACACATCATCTAGTTAGTCTATACAAACAAGTATTCAATACAGTTTTCTAGTTGATACATGTTCAAAAAGAAAAACACCAGCATTTCAGTAAAGATCACTGTGAAAATAATAAAATTAGTACCGTGTACTTATTAAATAATAGTTATGTATGTATATGTAGCTTACATCCTTCTAAGTTGGGAACTGCTGATTGAAGACTCAGTGTCTGTTATTCTAAAAGTGTATTAGTTCTGGTTTAAGCACTTGGGCTTCAGGCCAGTTATTTTACATTAAGAAGGTTCGTGGTCTGCACTCTTGTGGAAGGAGAGGCTGGACTCTGCCTGTCTGAGCTGGGAAGTTCTGGTTAAAGGCTTATAGTGCCTGCATATTTGAACTGTTTCTTACTGAAATTGATGCACCTTGTTTGCTGTAGCATAGACTATATCCAAGCCTGCTGAATCTAGCTTTGATTGCATAACTTGAGCACTAATGCAGGCCTTCTTAAAAGCATTCAATTGTATTTATTACTGCTTTGTAGTAACCTGATTAAAGTGTAGCTATCATTCCAAGCCTTTTGGTTTAAGCACTTGGGCTTCAGACCAGTTGTTTTACATTAAGAAGGTTTGTGGTCTGCACTGTTGTGGCAGGACAGGTAGCTTACATCCTTCTAAGTTGGGAACTGCTGATTGAAGCCTCAGTGTCTGTTATTCTAAAAGTGTATTAGTTCTGGTTTAAGCACTTGGGCTTCAGGCCAGTTATTTTACATTAAGAAGGTTTGTGGTCTGCACTCTTGTGGAAGGAGAGGCTGGACTCTGCCTGTCTGAGCTGGGAAGTTCTGGTTAAAGGCTTATAGTGCCTGCATATTTGAACTGTTTCTTACTGAAATTGATGTGCCTTGTTTGCTGTAGCATAGACTATATCCAAGCCTGCTGAATCTAGCTTTGATTGCATAACTTGAGCACTAATGCAGGCCTTCTTAAAAGCATTCAATTGCATTTATTACTGCTTTGTAGTAACCTGATTAAAGTGTAGCTATAATTCTAAGCCTTTTGGTTTAAGAACTTGGGCTTCAGACCAGTTGTTTTACATTAAGAAGGTTTGTGGTCTGCACTGTTGTGGCAGGACAGGTAGCTTACATCCTTCTAAGTTGGGAACTGCTGATTGAAGGCTCAGTGTCTGTTATTCTAAAAGTGTATTAGTTCTGGTTTAAGCACTTGGGCTTCAGGCCAGTTAATTTACATTAAGAAGGTTTGTGGTCTGCACTCTTGTGGGAGGAGAGGCTGGACTCTGCACATCTGAGCTTGGAAGTTCTGGTTAAAGGCTTATAGTGCCTGCATATTTGAACTGTTTCTTACTGAAATTGATGCGCCTTGTTTGCTGTAGCATAGACTATATCCAAGCCTGCTGAATCTAGCTTTGATTGCATAACTTGAGCACTAATCCAGGCCTTCTTAAAAGCATTCAATTGTATTTATTACTGCTTTGTAGTAACCTGATTAAAATGTAGCTATAATTCTAAGCCTTTTGGTTTAAGCACTTGGGCTTCAGACCAGTTGTTTTACATTAAGAAGGTTTGTGGTCTGCACTGTTGTGGCAGGACAGGTAGCTTACATCCTTCTAAGTTGGGAACTGCTGATTGAAGGCTCAGTGTCTGTTATTCTAAAAGTATATTAGTTCTGATTTAAGCACTTGGGCTTCAGGCCAGTTATTTTACATTAAGAAGGTTCGTGGTCTGCACTCTTGTGGAAGGAGAGGCTGGACTCTGCCTGTCTGAGCTGTGAAGTTCTGGTTAAAGGCTTATAGTGCCTGCATATTTGAACTGTTTCTTACAGAAATTGGTGCGCCTTGTTTGCTGTAGCATAGACTATATCCAGGCCTGCTGAATCTAGCTTTGATTGCATAACTTGAGCACTAATCCAGGCCTTCTTAAAAGCATTCAATTGTATTTATTACTGCTTTGTAGTAACCTGATTAAAGTGTAGCTATCATTCTAAGCCTTTTGGTTTAAGCACTTGGGCTTCAGACCAGTTGTTTTACATTAAGAAGGTTTGTGGTCTGCACTGTTGTGGCAGGACAGGTAGCTTACATCCTTCTAAGTTGGGAAATGCTGATTGAAAGCTCAGTGTCTGTTATTCTAAAAGTGTATTAGTTCTGGTTTAAGCACTTGGGCTTCAGGCCAGTTATTTTACATTAAGAAGGTTTGTGGTCTGCACTCTTGTGGGAGGAGAGGCTGGACTCTGCCCTTCTGTGATGGGAATTTCTGGTTAAAGGCTTATAGTGCCTGGATATTTGAACCGTCTCTTACTGAAACTGGTGCATCTTGTTTGTTGTATCATAGACTAGTTCCAGGACTGCTGAATCTAGCTTTGTTTGTATAACTTGAGCACTAATCCAGGCCTTCTTTTTTGGAGAAGGTTCCCCTGCACCCCAGTGGCAGGAGTGTGCAGTTAGAACTTTTCTGATTAAAGACTACAGGAACAGGGCTCAGTTTTGAGATTTTTGTGTTGGTTAATTGGGTAATTTGTTTAAAAGCCTTTTCTAATTGTTTGTGATCATCTAAAGCTGTTTTAAGTGTATTTTTTACTGTTTGTGGTCGTTTAAAGCTGTTTTAAGTGTATTTTTTATTGTTTTTGCCTTATATTTTAAAAACAAAATTGTCCTTGTTTCCCACCTTTCTAAGCTAGTATAGTTCAGTTTTCAGGCTAGTGCTGAATTCAGGGCTGTTACAATTTTTTGAGTCGCCCATACCTTACTTGGATAGAGGGAGGTTTCTCTGTTCACCTGTGAGAGAGGGAGCTTTGAGCAGCCATCTGTCACTGGAGGAGTGGTTCCAGCCCAGAAGTTAGTGGTTTATAGGCCATTTTGGGCTAATTTCTATCTCTTTCATTTCCCTGCTGTAAAAACCACGTTTGCACAGTTTTGCACATCTGGGCAGTGAAGGTTAGCTAGGGCTAAATTTATCCCGGCTCCACCAAGTCTCCTCTTCAGTTTTTCCCTTGATAGTAGTCTAACTCTCAACCTAAGCACTTAAAAAGCATCCTACAGTCCAGCACGCGCTCAGACCTAATAGCAAGCACTAATATACCCCGACACTTGATTGCCCAGTAGGGCAAGGCTCATTATTCACCTCTCACCAACTAAGTGACTAAGCAGCTCACCATACTATTCAGACATGACCAAAGGGCAATTTCAGGTATACTCTCCAGTCCAGCTGTTGAACCTGGGTATCCTGAGGCAATGTTACAACTGCCTCATGTACACAGACAACCCTCTCCTCCTACCACAAAACATTAAAATATGTGAGAGATGCAATTATATTGCTAAATTGGAGGCTAAGCTCTCTCCACCCAAGACTGGAACAGGCAGTCATGAGGAGGAGGTTAACACTCACGAAGAATGATACCGCAGTATAAAGAAAAAATGATCAATTTCAACAATTGGCTAAGCTTCTGGTGTCATTCAAAGGGGATCCAGTGTCTGTCAGCCTGGGAAGACATGCTTGACAGGCCTCGTTGCTTCGCAAGAGACATCTTGCACCTGTCACCCCTAGGCTTTCGAATACTGGCCAAGGCTCTTGCTGCCCCCATAGTGCCTTTTTTAGGCAAGGCTCAAAAGTCAAACCCACCTTTGTAAACAGCACAAATAAAAAAATTAAGGTTATGCTACTCAGTGCCAGGAGTTTAAATCTCAAAATGCATGTGCTCAAAGCACTCTTCAGTATGGAGAATGTTGAGTAACTGAAACCTGGTTCAAGGCTCCACACAGCATCCCAGCACTACTGGGCTACAACTCATACCACACATTTCGGCCACAGAACATGGACCGAAACACAAAAGGAGGGGGTGTATCCATATTCATCAAGGATACCTACACCTCCAGGTTAATGGTTCAGCATGATACCTCCGAGATCATCCATGTGCAACTAACATCAGGCAAATCTGCAATGCAAATTATGGCCTGCTACAGATCACCCTTCATGTCCTAGGACCACCACTCCACCTTTCTGGAGACACTGGAAAACATGAAGGTCTTACCGAACACCCTGATATTGGGCGATTTCAATTACCCTACCATTAACTGGGAAAACTACTCAAGTACAAACTCCCAGGTCCAGCGCTTCCTGGAATTTATCAACTCAAATGCCCTGGATCAGCTGGTAAACTCCCCTACCAGAGTTGAAAACCTGGTCATCACCAACATGGGTGACAGGTGTTCCACACCAGAGGTCAACCTGTCACTGGTTAGATCAGACCATAACCTAATTACTCTGGATGTCCACACCACACCACCACCTCCAACAAAGGAAACCACAGTGAAAAACTTTTCTATACCAAACTTCACCTTACTTAAGACAAAGGTGGTAAGTTTCACAGCCCCCCACACTAAAGGATAACAGTGTCCAAGATGGTGGAACTTTTAAAAATGCACTCCATGAGCACCTACAAGGATGCATGGATTGTGCCATCCCTAGCAAAACCAAGACTCACTCCCCTAAGAGAAGGAAACCAGTCTGGTGGACCCCTGCTGTAAATAGGCTATACAATAGAAGGAGGAAACTAGTTCAGAAAAAAAGCAAATCCCAAGAAGGAAAGACATCCCTGATCAGTTTCAGTAAGAAACTAAGGTCCCTCATAAAATCCTCCAAGGCTAACTTCGAAAGAAAAATAGCCAAGGATTCGAAAGATAACCACAAAGCCTTCTTTAGCTATGTCAAGAATCTAAGTGGCAACTCGCAAATATGCTCTGAGCAAGTGCAAAATAGCACAAAATATACTTAACCCACTGATATTGCCAACATCCTGGCAGATAGATTCAGTGCAAACTTCACCCCCTCTCACCCCCAAAAGGGCCCACTACAATACTGGAAAAGTGTAGTGTCCCGGAAATCACAGACGCACAGCTGAAAACAGCCCTTTCAAAAGCCAAAAGCACAGCGTCAATGGGGACAGATAGTGTCCCAGGCTGTGTCTTGCATGAACTACAGAATGAACTAACCCCCCCACCTAAACACACTGTTCAACCTCAGCCTCTCCACAGGCCCAAAGAATGGTGCACAGCAATGGTTATTCCGCTCCACAAAGGAGGGGCCACAACTGACCCTGGTAACTATCGCCCCATAAGCCTGACTAGCCTGGTCTGCAAGGCTATTGAGTGCATCATCATGGAACTCATTAACAAAGACATTAGGAACCTCCAAACACTTGACCCAACCCAGTTTGACTTTGTAAGGGCAGATCATGCCTACTAAACCTGGTTGACTTCCTCAAGACAGTCACCAAGGCCATAGATGAGTGGACGGTAGTTCACACAGCCTACCTTGACCTTGCCAAGGCTTTTTACACCATTCCCCACTCAAGAATTAT
Source organism: Protopterus annectens (assembly GCF_019279795.1). Lineage (NCBI taxonomy): Eukaryota > Metazoa > Chordata > Ceratodontiformes > Protopteridae > Protopterus > Protopterus annectens. The sequence goes on from NC_056739.1 coordinate 425,279,621, forward strand.
AGAAAAACTCACCAGCCTGAGCATAAACCCTACGTCACGAGATGGGTTGCCAACTGGCTTACAGGCAAAACTCACACGGTAAGAATAGCGGGCTCCAGGTCCGACTCTAAACCAGTCACAAGTGGTGTCCCACAAGGCTCGGTCCCGGGACCCCTACTGTTCGGCATATACTTCTCAGAAGTACAGGCAAACACAGGAGGACTATGGCTAACCAAGTTCGCTGATGACTGCAAACTGGGAGCCATAATTGACTCTCTGGCTGACATGGACATTCTCCAAAAGGGCCTTACTGAGACAGACACCTGGTGTCAAAGCCATGGTCTCAAGCTAAATGCCAAAAAATGCATAGTTATCCCATTTGGGAAAAAAAAAACACCCATGAATTACCACATAGGTGGCAGCCCCCTAAATACAGAAGAGGTAATAAGAGATCTGGGGACCCAGGTAGATAGTAATCTCTCCTTTGACAATCATATTGCCAAAGTAGTTAGGAAATCCTTCTATGTAGCCCATCTAATTACTAAAGGGTTTGCATCTAGAAATAAAGAGGTTATAGTGCCCCTCTACTCGTCATTTATCAGACCCATCATAGAGTACAATGCCCCGTTTGGGATGTACCTCACAAGACACTTCCAACAGCTGGAAAGACCACAAAAGTACCTTACCAAGAGGATTACTGGTCTCAAACATATGTCCTATGCAGCCCGACTGGAAAAACTTCAGCTGTACTAAGTGGTATATCGCTTACTCAGGGGTGATCTCTGCCTGACTTACAAAGCCATGTCCAATTCAGAACTGATGGACATGCTCCACCTAAAGAAATCCAAGTCACTGCGAGCCACACGCTCTAGTGAGCTAAACCTCACCACAACAATAAATAGAACATGCTGGAGGGATAGATTCCTGTCACAAAGACTCCCCATGCTTTGGAACAAAATTACTAACTACATTAGGCAGAGCCCCTCACTAACACTCTTCAAGACAAACCTTGACGAGTGGACGGGTAACAGAAAATACATCCCAGGGATCACTTCATTGGCTCTTCTTGACAGAGGCTCAGTTAATTATTCAATGGGGTGGTGAAAGCTGACACTCTGGCTAGGCTTATAAATGCCTTCAGGCAGATAGTCTAGTACCTACCTATGAACCTATGAACCTATAATAAAAATAGATTTAATTCTTATACGCATAGCATCTAGCAAGAAATATTCAATTTCTGCCATGGTCTAATGCATTATTTTTTGTGAGGAAGTAAATAAAAATAAATACATAAATAAAAATTACATGCAAACAGATAAAACATCATCTTCATCTATAAAGTAAACAAAGAACTGAGATTTTGCTCAGGTAAAAAGATGCCCAGAAACAAATGAAATGAGGAAATGTGGAAACAAAAGGCTTATGTCAGAAAACAGGCGACTTGTTTGTGGGCAGTCCATCAAAAGCAATTTTTGGCTGAATCTGCTGATCTAAATTATGGCTGATTACATAGATGTTGCACTGAATGAATTGAAATCTGGTGGAAATTATTTCTTATAATATTTATGGTTTTGATCAGAGTTCTGATTGTGGCTTAGGTTTTTGTTACCATTAGGGTTATGAGATACGGAAGATGCTGCTGTGGCCATGAGAAACACTTTATATAATTGTGTGCATTATTGTGCATATTTAATACATTCATACTTCCATAAAATTGAATTTTTTGTGATTTTTACTGTTTTATGTTGTCTTTGAGTTTGCTTATCAAATAGGTACCTTAGACCCCTATAAATACTTATGCACAGGAGTGTTTAAATTGTAACTTAGCTGTCAAATACATGAAATAAATGGTATAACTAATGCAGCTATCACAGTCTAATAACCCTTTGGCAGTTAAATTTAACCAAGCCAGCAGGATGCTGCCTAAAAGCAAAATGAAACATAACTTTTATTCTTCTGCCATTTGGGAGAAGGTCTAGATTTTTTTTTTTTTTGCCCTTAGAAGCTGAATGCTTTGGGCAGTCAGTTCACCCTCTCAAGGTTGCAGCAGTAGTATTCCAGTCTAGGTAAATGCTGCAATAATCTTCAAAAATTATTTGAATGCCACTGATATTCTGAGTGTAAAATAGATCAGTCACAAAGAAATGAGCATACAGTAGAGAAGGAATTAGCACCATTTTGCCAACTATGAATTTCACTTCCTTGCCTGAGTAGGATGAAAAGCTTATAGCATTTTTAAACATGACAGAAATCCTGCTCATAGCATTAACCACATTAATGTTGATGATGGTCTTGGGTCCATCCATAAACCCAGGTATGTGAGCTGTACATTCTACCTGTGACACAGCATTTAGTGAGTCAATGACCTGCGTTGGTAGTAGCGAGTGAATTCTTTGCCCTGTGCCAAAGGCCATGAACTTGCTAAAACCATTTATAAACAGAGATAAAAACAACATGCCGAGGGTCTTGGACTGCACATATGGGTCAGGTCATTATCTGCTCACAGTAAGGCTTACAAATAAGGTCCATCTATAGTAAATGTTGACAAACAATATAAATAGTAAAAGATCAAGAAATGAGCATTTTGGCATCCCTCTGGTAATTGGGAAGGGTGAGGACAGAGGACTGAGAACTCAAAAGATGCAACTGCACAGGTATTAGCCAAAGCAGCCAATAGCTGCATCATGTAGACAAGATGCTTTCTGCAGACCAATCAGTAATATGTGGTTCACAGAATCAAATGCTTTTGCTAGATCAAAAAAAATCACCATAGCTGTGAATATTCCGACAATCATACCATTACAGATACTGTTTATTGGAGTCAATGTAGCAGGTTTGGCCATTCCTGAAACCATGCTGGTAGTGCAGCATGCTGCAAACTCACCTTTAATGTCTGGGCGATCAGAAGGCTACCCCGATGATGAGCACAATAATTTATGCTCCAGAGCATACACTTCAGAGCAACAGTACGGGTGCTGTACTGCTGAGGTGATGTCCTTAGAATGAGACATTAAATTAATTTCCCATCTACCCAAGTCCATGACATCTTATAAGGATATTAAAAAGGACACAGTGCTTAAAAAAATGGAGAAGGGGCATCTTCCATTTGCTGCAGCCAAAGTTCACTGCACTTCCCATAACTGCTGATTTGGGTTTCCCTGAAAAAAACTGTCACACAAAACAGTAAAATGATAATATGAAATAAAACATGGAGCCACGCTGGACTGTTACCAACAACTTTACTGATGTTACCTCCTGGTACTTCGGCTTATGCCTTCTTGGGATAATTAAACATCATAATCACAGCTTATTTATACAAAAGTTAATCACCACATGATTAAATCATTTAAAGTGCCAGTGCAATAATTAAACAATGCAAACTACCCACCAAGTTTCCCTAAAAACTAAACAGTGATATTTAATTCTAAATTTAACCCTGAAGGATGCAACATATTAAAATTTATAATAAACTTTGTTTCCATGGACAACAGTTTATGTTGGAAGTTATCCCCAACATTAAAAGCAGGTTTGGCTAACACACTAAAAAACAAAGAAATATCTGAAGCACCATGAATGGTTTGAAAATGGGAAGCCACAGGACTTTCCAGCCGATTATACCTGATATCCCCCAAAGTGCTTCATAATGGTGCTTTTTTCACCACCTTTTTTTGGCCCACATACCATTTAGTTGCTATGCACCCAAACCCAAGGATGAGTACCACGCCACATGAACAACAATTAAAGTTGTTCATTGTGTTATAAACCCTGTTGTTGATTTTCATACCAATGAGATTCTTAACTCTGGTGTAAACCTTACATTTTCCACAATGGCAAACATCCTACTGGGCCACTTATGTGTAGATAACTTCTTCCTATTCAGTTGTTCCCTCAAATTAAGGAACCTACTATAAGAAAAAAACAACCCTTTCAGGAAATACTCCACTGGTATTTTCCCCTTGTGAAATTATAGGCCAAAATCTGTCTACCAACCACTTCAGTACCTCTGAAAAAGGGAAAAAACTCTTGATTTCCAAACCTGAAACATTCCCCAGGATTCATGAAGCTTGCGCCAGGCGCAGGCATAGCGTAGGCGGTATAATGCCAAATATGGCCGCCGAGTGATTCAGGTACGATCCAGTTCCACGTGCACTACTGGCATACGCCAGATCTGCACAGCCCTCAGCTTAGGTATGGTAATCACCCCATGCACAGTGCCGCACCAGGCAAATGAAGGTACATAGTGATACATGAAGTGGTTCAGGCGTAGCATAAGCCCACAGAAATGTAAACCAAAAAACACAGTTTACATTTTTCCAAACAGAACATCAGAGCTATGAAAGCGGACCAGACTCATGTATTACAAAGTTAACATATGCCAATGGCTAAATATACAGCCAATGGCATAATAAAAGATGCAGAACACCTAAAAAACAACATTTAATGTCATGTCCACAGTAACACAAAGTACAACCGCAGGGCATGTGTGCGCAAACGGGAACTCAAAGAAAATATATACAAATGTCATAAAATCGCAATGTAATACAAATCAGGATTTCACCATAATACTCAATGGTATGCATGGTACACCACAACCAAGCTGCAAGAGTTGCTAAGGGTCTGTGACAGTGTTCGGCGCGGTAACTATGAATTAGTAGTCAATGCCATGCAAATGAGGCAGGTAATACTGAATCGCAAACGTCCCGCCAGATTAAGGATGTACCATACGGCGCAGCACTACAACACCAAGGAGTGGCTCAGAGGTATACATGACATCAGCAATGGGGTGTGCCACCATAGTTGTAAGCACATTGGAGCAATGCAAATCTGGCCTGGCCATTGCTAAGCAAAGCCGCAGGACAGGGGTGGGGAGGTAGGTATAGCATCGTTTAGCTGAGAGCACATATGGTGCCCGAAAGCACATGTGTACGGGGATGAAAATGTGCCCGAAACCCGGTAAGCGAATGCACGTGCCGCGCACCATAGCACAAACAGGAAGGTCAGGGGAAGAAAATAAGGAAATGCCGCAGTAGGGTAATTGGAGTACAACTGAGCAATTAATACCTATTAACTCACAATGGGCAATCGACGGCAGCTGACAAGTCTGCTTGCAGAAACCTGCAAAACAGGATAGGGGAGGTGTCGGATTGCAAAGAAAGGAGAACTGTCATAGCAGAGCAAAGCAAATCTGCAGTAGACCGGCAATAGAACACATTACGCAAGATAAGCCAGGTCTAGGAAAGTACAAATGAAAGCAGGCTGCTGGATGCATGCCAGAAAATGGTAGGTGAAATGTGAAGAAATGTAAAGGGAAGGGCAAGAGGTAATCCACGGCAGCCAAATGTAATTCAACACCAAAGGCACCACAATAGTAGTTCCTGTCGTAAAACACATAAGATACCCTGTAGCTACGATTGTACATGCACACCCTATGACATCATCAGTGTTCACAGCACAATAGTATAAAGTGTGAAAGCACCCCACACACACCTGTGTATTCCCAAACACTGCACCATAGGTGTAAACATACGGGGAACTTTTAAAATGTACATGTTGGGAGCTGCCATAGCTGTGATTCATCACCATGTGTTAGAGACTGATGGTGTTGTGGAGGATGATGCTGGCAACCACCGCAGGCCCCGGAGGAGGAGAAGAGTGTTCAGACCAAGGGTAACCTACCAGGGGCTACATAATCTGGAGATAGTAGAGCGTTACAGGGTGGACAGGGACATTTTACAGCAAATAGTTAAGCTATTCCGTCCACGCCTGAGATCCAGAAACAACAGAGGGGAACCCATCCCAGTGGACACGAAGGTATGTGCAAGCTTGCGAATACTAGCCACAGGTACCTTTCAAAGGCCAACTAGAGATATAATGGGGATCGCACAGGCATCAGCATCCAGGGTACTACACCAGTTCCTGGATGCCATGTTACCACATGCCAATGAGCATATATACTTCCCCCGAATGCAGGAGGAGTTGGCCAGCAATATGTGTCACTTCCACCATGTGGCACACTGCACGGAGGTACTGGGTGCGATAGACTAAACGCACATACATATCAAGTCACCACCGGGTGAGCATGGTAGGTGCAACATAAACTGCAAGGGATTCCACTCCATCAACTGCCAGGTCGTGTGAATGCCCAGGGCATTATCATGGATGTGTGTGCTGGCAGCCCTGGAAGCTACCATGACTCCCATATCTGGCATGCCTCACAGCTGTATCAGGTATTTGTCAGGGGGGACATCCCACATGGCCACCTTGTGGGGGATGCTGGCTATGCACTGGAGCTGTGGATGATGACTCCCATCAGAAATGCACACACACCCATGCAAGAACACCATAATGAGGCACACCACAAACCAGAATCATCATAGAGCATGTGTTTGGGATGCTGAAATCATGGTTCCATTGCTTGGACATATCTGGTGGAGCCTTGCAGTACTCTCCAGGCACGTGTGCCCACATCTTCATAGTATGTGCCATGCTACATAATATGATCCTGCGGAAACAGCTGCAGCAGGGACAAAATGGTAAAGGCCCTCATAGCCCACCGCAATTGTCAAGGCCATCACAGGCACAGAGGGATTCAGACCACGAACACCCTGTGCCAGCCCCAGTAGGCAGACGGAGGCATGCCCAATATGCCTATGCCTTGGCAAAGAGGGAACGTATAGCACATACTCTGACAGTGTAGGCCCCTATGGACTGACACACCTCTCCACCTGCACACACAGTAAAATGGATGGCACACACACACGACCACCTGTAAATTGTAAAGTATAGGTAGACTACTGTGTGACTCCTACATAGGCAGCCCTCAATCATTGTACACACAACAGCTATTGGAACAAGGAATGTCAACACCTGAACAGTACACGCACCTATCAGCATATGTTGGTACTGTGTGTATAGGTTCCCAGATACATCGGTAGGTACACGCCCGATTGTCAGAGGCCATACATCAATCGAGGCAAACAGTGTCTGCTGTTGCCACAACATCGAGTAACCAACTGTCGCTCAGTGGAGCAGAGGCAATTGCAGGATCCCATGTGTGTAATCACTGTTTCCCACACACTCTGCATGGATTCCCTGGTGCGTTAATGAAGGGCTCCACATAATGTAATCATGGATGTCGTGTCAAGGCATGGGGTGTACCCATGACAGGTATCTGTCACCCCAGCATGCTCCACCTACGGTCGCTTGAAGGTGTAGCACATTATAGTGTGCGGCTCACTGTGATATACATACCAAATGCTGGAGCACATCCATTACACATCACATGGAAATACCATTAATAGGACTCATCTATATGTAAACTAAATGAGTTACCCATGTGATTGCAGTATGGAGTAACAGCCGTAGTATAGTCCACATACAAAACGCCATAACACATGTACAAATCCCGGATGCCCAAGTGGTAAATGCAGTGACCATCGTGCATGTTCCCGGTCCCATGTCCTGCAAGGGATGTAACGTAATCCCGAAGGCACGAATAATGCATGTCAGATGCAGGTCAGCAGATCATGTTTAGCACACATTAGCGGGAATATGCATTGCCCAGTGCTGGTAAGCGTTGTTTAAATATGACTATACGGTTATGCGCGAAATAGGGCTAAGCTTCTCTGAATATCGCACAGATCATGGTCAAAAATGTCCAGAACAGGTGAAACCAGCATTATTCACCCCTGTACTAATAGTGCCTGCTCTGAAGGGTAAAACGACCACTGCCAGAAGTAGAACACGCAATCATGTACACAATCACCTAACACTATGGTAGCCAAGATGTACCTATGGCAGGTGTGTAATGTGACAGGTTCAAACACAAATGTGCGGAGTCCAGGAAACAGTATACACCAAGTACACAATGAAAGGTGTATTCTGCTGTCACTCTCTCTGTCAGATATATATATATATATATATATATATATATATATATATATATATATATATATATATATATATATATATAATACAGATAGAAAGGGTGATAGAGAGATATATGTTGATATATACGGATTCAAAGATATCTGCAAATATATAGATAGGTCAACGACATGTACACAACCATGGAGGTACAAATAAATAGAATACTGCCAACTATGGAATGTGTCATATACCGACACGCATAACCACGAGGCTGAAAGACCGAAAGAACACAGTACCGGAACACTAGAACCGCAAGTAATATCACGATATGAAGGGACATTTAGTTACTGCTGCCAGTGTTGCAGTCCATGTAGGTACTGTGTTCAATTGTGTTTGTGATTGTCATAGTCTGTGTATGTGTGTGTTGAGGGTGCCGTGTGTGTTTCTGTGTGACTGTAATGTGTGTGTGTGTGTGTGTGTGTGTGTGTGTGTGTGTGTGTGTGTGTGTGTGTGTGTGTGTGTCTGCATCATGTGTCTGTTAGTGCTAACTCAGAGGTAGATCATTATGGTAGGTGTGGTTATAGCTAGCCGTAGGCATATGGTTACCACCTGTCCCACATTAGGAGGGACAGCCCCTCCCTGGGCAGTTGTGTCCTGACATAAAACATTAAAAAGGGTAAATGTCCGAGATTGTAGGACATAATTATGTCCCATATATTATGTAATAGTTGCATTAAATAGTTATGCCTGTATGTAAGAAACGTAAATGATACATGAGCTTTGATAAGGAGCCAAAGTCCTACAAGAATCAGTATGTATTCAGGATAAAAGTATGTGCTATCCTGTGTACTGACCGTGGGTATGTGTCAGCCTGTAAACACTGATGTGTGTCCCGCAAATGTCCCACTATGGCCATTTGAAAAGGTGGAAACCCATGCCAAAGAAGTTCAGTTACCAACACAACTGCAATGAGTGCAAATATCTGGGACAGAAATACACGGGACAGCTGTCATTTAGTAACATTCCTTTACATATTGCTGTATTTCCGGAGGTATGGAAGTATCAACCTCACCTGCATACTATATAGAAACCAATTAACAATGACCCAATGTATATGACCGTAACAAATGTCTACTAACTGATAGGTCTTTAATTAGGGAAGGAGCCCACACACATATATGGAATATGTAGAAATGCAAGCCCCACAAACCTGTATATGCTACGTACACCCACCTACATTCCCCCCCACACACAAAACTATAGCAATACAGACTGTAATAACAGCACACACATCCACTCACTCAATTACATCTGCAGAAGCATTAACATACCTTGTGAGAGACACATTTTTAAAAGCGCCATGTGAAATCGTAGCCGTTGTATAATGGAACAGATGGCGATGTTACAGGTTTTGTTTGCAATAGTCCCTTATCAGACGGTTGAGATGACAGGTACACTCACATGCAGAACTACATACACTAGCTGTCACACACAATCCATGGGGGACATGAATCCAAAATATCCATGTCTCTACACATAGCAGTTGCAATTACACACAACAAAACACATACAGGCCGTCTCCCCGAAGGTAGGGCAAATGGGCAATGCCCAAGTGGAGAATTCAATTATACCCAACTGTTGCCGCGTAATTGGCATATGGAGTAGCTGCACAGCTGATGTGCATGTAATAATTTACTCAGGAACACCAATTGGTGGCAGGAAACCACGTTACAGGTATCGACGTATATAAGGATGACTTGCCAGACATTCAAACCATATGCTCATAACATAGAACTGTTTAAACAGTGTAAGAGAGATAGTTACGAAAGTTCAGAATGCTAACAAGGTATGTAGAACACTCAGTATGTTAGTGTATGTATAGCCTGTTTTGTATTTAATTAAAAGTGTCCGCAATGCATAAAGTGGGAAAAGGTATTATGTAGTGATGTCTTGCTGAGCATAGTAACACTTATAGAAATTGTGTGTCCTGCAGTGGGCCACAAGGTAAACATCACAGACACCACAAGGGATGCTACATGAGGCCTTTAAACAGAACAATTCCATACCACCTGCCGTCAGTGGTAGGGTATGTCCAACAAGTACGTGCCATAGCATGGGATAGTATATGTTGATATACTGTCACAGTAGGCATGTGTATGGGCATATAACGACAATGGCATGCCTAAGGTGGTCCTGCTGTGCAAGTATGCTTTGCATTATGGGATAATATGTAAAATATGTGTAATGTACAGTTTTGTAGGTAGATATGTCAGATATTCTGCACAGCATAACAGTCATATCATGCATACCAAAGGTATCATCTATTGGCATGTATAATATACAATAACAGGATACATATGGCTTGTAGTCACGGGACACTGTAACAGCATGATAGCTAACTGAAATGGAAGAGCTACTCAATTAACCATGCACAAAGGACATGTAATAGCTTCACAGGTTCATAGTGAGGTACTATGCTGTCTGGCAAGTCTATGTGTAAGCCCAACTACAGTGTTTACACCAGCGGCACCTCTCTAAGGTAGTGTCCTGTCTGTGAACAGCAGAGCCATGTGTTACCTGCACCTCTGCACAGTACAGCCACTGCAGTGATCCCTGGCGTACATTTGTGTCTCCCATCCACCAAGTGAGGTATCACATGAACAGTGCTACTGAGTGTCCCTGCGTGATGTACATAGGAATCATGTTCCAAAGCATGGTGAGTGTCTGGTTTGGGAATGTAACCCTCAAGCACATCCGACTCATTGTGTGTGTGCACATATCCATGAGCATGTTGCTCTCAGTGGCTTTTGCTTATGTCGCTTATGTAGAGTATATCCATGAATATTGTTGTGGACATGAGCCCTGTATGTTCAGCAGAGGTCACCCCTGAGTATGCAGTATGCAAATGTGTACAATTGTGGTGTCCGTAGTTCTGCCACATACGTCATCCTTCGGAGCTCAATAATCCTCATGGCATGTTAATGTTGTGGTATGTAAAGCCGTAGCTGTTCTGTAAGGTACACCCTAAACAGGGCGTTGTACCCTTGAATGTGTGTATATGTCAGGAATTCAGAGGTACAATGGGTGCCTATGTTCCAGCTGCAAACCCAGTACAGATAAGGGTGGCCACGTAGAAGTATATCCACACCACATTGGCAATATGGTTATCAAAGGAGTGGGTGCTACATACGTGTGTATTATGATCACGTACAATGTGACATGTATGTAGGAGACTACCACTTATGTGATAGTCAGTGGGTGATTGGTGTAATACAAAGGGGATGTTTATGCACCTTGTGTCATGCAGCTTGAGGCCATGATATTGATATCAGGTATCCGTCACAGTGACACCCTTATGGAGGGAGTCAGTATCAGCTGGTGGATCAATCATGGCACTTTGTATGCAGTTGTCTGGAAAGCTAGTCAGGGAAAGTCCCTCTGTGCTAGCCTGTACCTCAGGGAAGCATATACCGAACATGAGGGGCCCTATGACTGAGGACTGTGGTATGCCAAGTGTAACTGAAATACAGTAGGTACTATGGTATGCTACCCTCATTGTGTGGGTCCTGTCCGTGAGCCACTTTGCATAACATCCTGAGACATAGGGTCGATGTGCAGGTGGATGTGTATGTTGTCAATACCAGAATGGAGAACGGTGCTGAAAGCCAATGAGAGGACAATGTAGGCTGTGTGGACCCCCTTACCATCATCAACTACCCTGGTAACTGTATCAAAGGAGTCCACCAGGTGTAGGAGCCATGCTCTGGCCCTAACAAGTCCAACCTGGGTGGCATCAAAGGACTGGAGCCCACCAATGTCTCTGAGAATGACTTCCATGATGATGTGCCCCATAGCCTTGCAGAACAGTCCAGTCAGGTGTATAGGGCAATAGTCCCTCTGGTTCATTGTGGCTCCACCTGTGTGGAGTGTGATAACTGTTGCTGTGTGCCATTCAGTGGCCACAATGTCTGATACAAGGCTATTACTGAATCTGGTGGCCAAGTGGGGAGACATGTCATTCAGAGGTTTGTGTAAATCACAGCCTGGAATGTTGGACGGTCACATGGAGTCAGTGTTCCAGACCTTAGAGAGTGCAGGTTAGTACTGTGTAGTTGTGACCGCAGGGACACCGCAATGTTCCTGCATGGATTGCGGCCCTGTAGGGAGGGTGTAATGTTAGCATTGAACCCATCCGCCAGGATGTTGCCAACATCACTTGGTTCTGTAATGTTCCTGAGTAACTGTCGTATGTCAGAGCAGATGTGGGTATTGCCATTGACTACTGACATACCTCCATAATGCCTTGTGGTACACCTGGAATGTGTCACAGTAATGTTTATGTAGCTAGGTTCGGAGTATGTGATAAGGGATCCCGTAGCCCTACTGCGGCTGACTAGTGAGCTACCCCACCCATGGGATTGTACTCCACTTTGCAACAGCCTCCACCTTTTGTTGTATGTTATGTCCATGGAACTGGCCCCCGAGAGTGGCGTCTGTTATTTGGTGGGTACCATCATGGCTTTGTTTGGAATAGCATGATCCATGCAGTCGTGTAAGTGCTAATGAAGTGCACTGGGGTATGTTTCAGCGTTTGTATGTGCATTGTCCATCTGCACTGGTGTTATGACATTTACTACTGCTGTCATAAGACGCCTGTAGTAGGCGTTGTAGTAATCTTGTACTGTGTATGCCGTGAAGGGTGTGGTGCCGGTATGTGGATAACAAGGGTGATTAGCATATGCTTGGAAACTACCAACAAGGGGATAACTCCAGGTGTGGACCACCAGTCACATGTTGGTAGTGTCCATGTCTAGGATATTGTTGGTCTTGCAGGTGGTATGTATGGGTTGATTCAGCCGAGTGGAGGTTATGAATGCCGGACAGCGTTGGCCTAATGTGTCGGTACATGAGTGGCTATCCCAGTTAAGTGTGGGGTAGTGTCAGTCTCACATCAGTAGTACCTGTATGAACCCTACTGTCCAGTACACCAAGAAATGAGGGCTGGTAAACGTGGGGTATGTTATTAAATACATAGCATGTTACAATGTGTATAGCAGTTCTGGCCACAGTTAGTTGCATGTGGATCACCTCTGATGCATTGTGCTAAGTAACTAGCCAGGAGATGTGTACAACATAGTGGAATATGGGAACACCTCAGCCGTGGGTGTTCTGGTCCAGGTTACATGACTGAAAGGTGTAGTCTGCGTATACATGACTGAAAGGTGTGGTCTGCGTATAACCTCTCAGTGCAGGTGTGCTCTGCAGAGCCTAGAGGCAGGTCCCAGTCACTGCAGAGATATTGAAGTGGTCCATTATAAGGAGTGCCTTGCCTGCGTGCTTCAGAGATGAAGATGTCAAGCATCGAGTCACATGACCCCATGTTTTGCTTTCCTGTTCCCGTTCTGGTGGTGAATGTTATTGGAAACTGTGCAAGACAGGCACTATAGGAGCAGCAAGAGCCTTACATGTTATCTGTACCCCCAGGGCTGACAGGTGCGGGTCATCTGTGCCAAAGCATTGTGTTTTGTTGACCATGTCAGTCAAAGCAGACAGATACTGGATGCCTGTGGAATGACAGCAGAAGCATAGGCAAATGTTGAAGTGAAACAGTCAGTCACTGTACAGTGGTATCAAGTGCGGATGAATGCATAATGTTCCCCAGGGCTTGACCGATACCTTCAGGGCTACAAGATTGGTGAGCTATTGCATGTCCCTGCACATGTAGTCTGTGAAGTTGCATCTCAGGGCAGTCACACTAACATGGAGAATAACAGTCAAATTGTACCTGGTGAGGTGTGGCATGGGTGCATAGGTTATGTTGCAGAACTAGTTACCCGACAGCTAGATGTAAGTGACTATCACCTTGTGTAGCCTGCTGAGTGGGACATCAGTGTGACCGCCTACAGAGTCACCTATGACTGGTGTGTTGTGTATGTTATAACACCCTATTGGCTGTATGTGATGGGCACACATGAGTCTGTGGGCTATAAGTTATTGTTGTTGTGTTTGGTGATGGGGGCTGCCTTTGGTGCCTATACAGAGTATGGAGAGGTTCTGCAAAAGTTGTACTCATACTATGTGTGGCCTGTGGTGGTGGAGATCTTGTGAGACTATGTGATGAGTGGGGTGTGTTGCAAATGTTACACGTCCCCACATGACTGTCAGGTTCAGTCTGGGTTGGTGAGAGCATTACCCCCAGCATGGCTACATATGTACATCTCCCACAGGCTATAGTGTTGTATGTTGGGAGGTGAGCATTGACTGTGTACATGAGACAATGGCTCTATTGCCACATGTATGCCATAGTCATCATATAGACAGGCAATAGCACTGGTACGTGACAGTTGGACATGCCTGTATATTCAACCATGTCTCACAAGATATGTGAGTTACGTGTGTACAACAGCTGTTGTACTGTAAGCAAGCTGGAAATGTAAGGACAGACAGTGTACTTGTCAGAAATGGTTTGGAATGGGTGCTTTATTAATTAGTAGCTCATGAAGTGCTCAAAAGTTCTGAACAAGTGCTGAGCATGAAAATGCAATACAGATAGGGTGTTGGATGATATCAACCCACAAGTGGTGACGACAGTCATAATTGGAGGCACTGCACTATTACCCTGCTGAGTATGGTCTGCAAGTCCATGAACCTTTATCAATGTAGATGTTAGCAGTACAGACGTAGATGACAGTACGGATGTTTGACTACATGTACCTTCGTATGTCACAGGAGTGTTCTACCAGTGGCCTGTTGACAGAATCAACACTACAAAAGGTGTCAGAGTGACATGTGCATATCACACCAGTGGCAGCTACAGTAAAACAGGGTTAATGTGTTGTACTCCCCCCTCATTGTAGCCCATACCACACAGACAAATGTGAGGAATCTGTGTATGTAAGGATGTGAATGGCCATGACCTAGGAGCAATAGCTGTCTCAGTGTTGTGGACAACATACAGAATGGGCTTTGGGGGTGAGGTGTGTAACATATGTACACAATCTGACAGATGATATTAGCATTGTCACCACTAGGTGAATATCCCTGTACCCGTTAACTACCACCTAGGCTGCGGTCAACATTATGGACACTGTGTAAGGTATGGTGCGGTGCAGTTCACCTCCCTGAGTTGGTGACATCTCCAGGCCTATTAGGTAGTCATATGAGGCACCCATGTCATGACAGGGTGCCATCCATGAGCATGGAGATCATTGGACAGGCATACTCAGCACTCGGGTGACCAATATTGGATCACATATCACCTTTAAGGGGTATTGGCCATGCGAGGATGGGTGATACCAGCCTTCACAATCCTCACCTCCACTATGCAGCATGCTGGCTACCTTGCATAAAGACATGTGCTACACTATGATATTGGACATGCTACACGTACATATCCTGATCTGAAAGACATACGTCATGGACAGCCACCATCCTACTACTAGGATCGCCACATGCTGGACAGATCCCTGTGCCATACATGTGACATACTCCTGCCATACCATGCAACCCTGTCCATCAAAGCTGCACATGTCATCTCTGTCATACATGGTGTGATGACCGCATGGTAGATGTCTGGATCAGTAATGTGGCACTGATGCACCTCGCGGTGGCAAAATGGCTGTCGGATACAGCTAGGAAACCTTGCCCATACATGCTATAATTGATAACCATCCCTGCGAATGACATCCGGGTAGCCATTGTCCCATGTCTATCACATGTGCAACACAGGCGATCCGTGGCAGGATGTTGAACTGCTGTACAGTGCCGTGTAGATGTATATGGCAAAACACATGCATGTAAAGGTTTCCATGCGTATGTGTGCATTGTCACTGCTCAAGTCCATTAAGGCAGTGTATGTGTTGATATGTGACATATACACAGCATCAAGGTCAACAACATTACTGTGGATACATCCAGGCATGTGCTGATAGGTAAGAACACCAGTGCAGGCAAACAGACTTGCCCATATCAAGACAGCATTCACATGGAGTATGAACAATGTAATGAGGTGACACACATACATGGTAATGATATCCAATGCATAACGGGTGTTACATGTGTGTGACAAAAACATGTCAGTCGTGTCAGTGTCATGATGATTTGCAAAGATAACTGTGCAGATGTACTAGATTTAATACAAATGTATGTGCAGCAGTATCTCTGTACATCTCTGTGATACTGTGACCTGTCACCATCATTATGTCTTACAGATAATGCCTCATTCATGCCTGCCAGCATACAGCCGCCAGGAGGATGATGTCATCACCCCGTACCTCCATGAGAACTACGAGGTGTTGTTCAGCCATGTGCCACAGCATGCCCAGCAGCGTGATGACCTGTGGTAGGACCTTCGCAGGAGGGTTAATGATGTGGGTGGCCATAAACGCACCTACCAGCAGGTGTGCAGACACTGCACGGACTTGATACAACATGCGAAACAGCGTGCCACTGCAATTGACAGGGATCAAGGTGGAACAGGTCATGGGCCACCAACCCAGCCCCCACTCACACCCACCGAGGAGCTACTGGCCAGTCTGGGGACACCCTCAGAACAGCATCCACAAACACTAGCTGCCATCGTGGAGGTGGGTGTCTCCCAACCAATGAGCCTGGAGTTGCCTGGTAAGTCAGTACTGCACATATGACTATTATATTCCATTTAGTTGCATGTGTCACTGTACATTATGTAATGTAACATCATATGCAAGGTATGTTTACACACATGCTGCATACTACAGTATGCTACCCTGTGTATGCACACATGTGCATACTATATGCTATTGTACAGGTGAATGTGTTAACATGCACAGTGCACCCTGTGGCTGTCATACAGTCATGGATAATGTTCAAACTGCTGTGTCACCCCTATACAGGTACCTCTGGTGTGCCGCACAGACATCAGTCCGTTGCAGGTGAGACTGTCATCAGTATCAGGCATGTTAAAGCATAGATCTATTTGCCATGTGGCCAGTTAACACTTGTACACTTGATGTTTGGTCCAGTCATGATATACAGGTCACATCTCTCATCATTCACACTGGCTACCCATGTGCAATATATACAAACGAAATGATACACCGACATGAAACCACAGTATCTGTCATTGCTACATGTGCGGACAGCTGTGCATACAATGGTGGAGGTGTTGTACAATGTAGGCATGTGTACTATATATTGGAACAACCCATGTGTGGTACACAAACAGTACCACACAGTGAGTTGGGATATGGGCAGCCCACAGGAGTCACCATTGTGTTATATGCCCCTGCAATGGGTGCACACATTGTGATGTGCCATCTGACATGTCCCAGACACGTAGTGTTCTGGCTGCAATATTGTCACACTATCCCATAACACATACCCCACATACCAAACATACAACCCGTTGTCTGCATAGCCCTGTGGATGGTGACATATCTGACATCTATGGGTGTATGTCATATGGGACAACACAGACATGTGAGATAGACGGCCATCACAAACATTTGGCCAACACATGTTGACACATGGCCATGAGGGATGGCCAGAGACATGTAGCCACACAGTAGATGTGATCTGTATACACCCTGTTGCACATTGGTCACACATGGTCCAATTATAGCCTTAGTTGACTGATTATACAGTTGATGTGGTACACTGGACATCCTAAAAGCCTGTGCACAGCTAGTGGAGGTGTCACTTAAGTCTACCATATAAGATGTGTTGAACATCACAACTGTGTCATAGCATGACAGTAGTCACCTGTACAGCTTCCACAGACATTGACACCAGATCAGGCCACGGATACTGTACATTTCCCTTGCTGCTGTAGGACATCACCGTTAGCTGTGCACCTCATGTGTGTGGTACATCAATGTCATGTGGGACATGGTGAATTGACAAGTCTGCCATGTGTGGACATGGTTTCCAGGCAGCTAAGACTCTGTAGTAGTTGTGCAGGGGTGTCATCTGTAGGCCTTCCAGTAACCTGTCACATGACACAGCATGGTTTGGTGTGTATACACCTCAGCATCGTGGGTCACAATCCACAGTTATGTCATGGGTATGCATGCAGTTATGGCTATGCAATGTGTGCATATTACGCACTGTATAGCAATATAGATGCCTCATGATGCCATGCACTGGCACAGTGTCTGTACTTCACACTGTATAGCAATGTAGATGGCTCACACTACCCTTCCATGCTCATGCACATTTGCTAAACATGCTTTCTATCTGTAGGGCATACAGATAACACTGCAATGTGATGCTCATTACAATGCTGTACATGTGTCAGAACACCATTGTGTCAGACATGTATGCATGTTAATGCACACGTCAGCAGATTACATGTCAAGGTCACTTCAGCCATGTGTACTGTTAACCTGTTCTGGTCTACATGGTGTATCACGGGGATGCATGCTTACTACCATGATTGTGTGAACTGCGTGTCTACTGATATGACACCTGCCTGCTGTTTTGTGCAACCCAGGGAGGTATGCTAACTAACACTATTAATGTCTGAGCTGCATGCCGTCTGCTGTATCACATGCAAGCTGCATGCCGTCTGTCAAATCACATGCATGGTGTGTCTGTGTGTGTGTGTGTGTCTGTGTGTGTCTGTGTGTGTGTGTGTCTGTGTGTGTGTGTCTGTGTGTGTGTGTGTGTGTGTGTGTGTGTGTGTGTGTGTGTGTGTGTGTGTGTGTCTGTGTGTGTCTATTGTAATTTAGAGTCTTTCTTTGCATTCACAGGTGATGTAGGTGCGTTACCCTCCTGCAGTGCATCTGATGTTAGTGTCCCCACAGATACTAGCAGTGATGAACATATGCATGAGGTACAGGCAAGGTTGTCAGGGGCTGAATCTGTGCCAATGGTTGCCATCCCAGCTATGCCCCCCTCTTCCCCGCACACAGTTCTGCTGCCAACACATACCACATCACCAGTGGCCATAGAGGAAGTACAGTCAGCATCTGTTAGCGCGGAACAGGAATGTGTGGTGGCTACAGAAGGTGTGTCTCCACATCATGGTGTCAGTGTAATGACTGCAGATGTGCCAGACAGGCATGTGGCCAGTGCTGCTCGTAGGAGGACCTCTGAGCACAAGTTCACCAGAGTGAAGTGTCAGTGTCAGAATGACTAAGGCAATAGTATGCAGTTGAAGCAGCGATAAAACCAATACGCATGTGTAAGTGTCCATGTCCGGGAAATGTATAGGTTAATGGACACACAGATGTATATATAGATAAACGATATATACATATATCTATATTAATTTACATACACATATATATTTATATATATATATATATATATATATATATATATATATATATATATATATATATATATATATATATATATATATATACATACACACAAGGATATACTACGGATATATATAGATAGATATATATACACAAACAACAGGTAGTGATATATACACATACACACAAAACAAAATATATATGTCAGTGTAGATATACACATGTACATACATAGGTTACTTCACAGCAATTAGGGGTAACATATTTACAGCCCAGGCATATGTGACTGGGAGGTCCAATAAATAAACGTTGTACCCCCCACATCACCCAGCTAGGCCAGAGAGACATACAGACAGGCAATACAGATCAATACACTGCCGCTGTCCAAAACACCGGTAGGAAAGGACCAGTGGGAGAGTTTTGCAAAGTCTACACATTAAACATGGATAACGGTGTCCCTTGAGGGACCCCAAAAATTCAGGGTACGTGTGAATCTGCTGACATTATTACGAGCAGGATGTAGGTGTACATGGAACAGTAGCTTGTGCAAGTGTGATAATACATGGGTTGACAAAACGTACGACATGTGTCCCGAGACGGGAAGAGTGGGCAATGTGTAGGGGTGTGCTCATACCCCAGCTGCGCTCGCAGTAAGTATTTGTCACGACTGCTGTAGAGGGGTGCTAGGTAGGTGGACCATGGGTATGCATTAATGGGCTTAAGTGTGCAGGTGCTGATTGGCAGAGATGTAGTAGGCCCGCCAAGTGGAAGTCATTAATATTCCTATGTGGGCATAGCATGCACCTACACCTCCAAAACCTGAAGAGCACATCTACCGGATAGTCTGTAAACCATCGGGGGAATACATAGAGACCTAAACAGTACCGTGTACCAGATTAGCATGGATGTCCATAGTTATGTATCAGAATGTAACAAAGTCCAACTAAACACTGCCAGAACTAGTGATATTAGGTGAACAGGTGGTGGAATACAGGTAATGACAGATGACAACATGTATGAGTCCTAAGCAGCATGTAACTCGACAAACATGAATGAATACATATGCTCTGTGACTGTGAATGTGTCTGGTTAATAGAACCGATCATCTAAATGTTTCCCACAAGGTGTTATGCATTGTTCCTGATACAGTGTTCATTCACACCCATTGGTATGTGAGTTCTGCTACTGACGGAAAGTGCATAATCTGCTGACCACCTCGGGTAGATGATAGCATAATAGAAGAGGTTCAACACCCGTACGCCTGCGAGGGACACACCCGTCTGGGCACTTGTGTCCTGCAAAATGACAGTTATGGCACATGGCCTGTGAGTTCGGGAATGGAGGCTATATAGTGTGTCTAGTGGTGTCAGACATCAATTTGTTGTATCAGTAACAGCTACATGTAATAGGAAACAGTATTATCAATTATAATGCTACATGAATAACCTTAACGTATGCAAACCATGGAAGTTGTCCATTTACTGCTGGCTGTGGTTATGTGTTGCCTTGACACATGTGATAGCTCTACATATAGGGTCTATAGGGCCGCCACCAGTCTGAATGGCCAAAGTGGAACCTGCTCTGTAGAACTGTCAGATGTACCAGGGCAGAACATACCTACAGCCATGCATAGTACAGAAATATACATATCGGAACAAATCAAAGCGTAGTCTAGCAGCAGTATAGTTGCTTATGCTACTACATATGACATATCGACGTGTCAGGTATACAAGATCTGTAACAAGCAACCAGTACAGACACCTACAACATGAGAAGGTCCCCTAATCAGGACAGTTGCAATGGCTAGAGTATTGTACATACCACTCAACTGTCCTTGAATGTCAGGTACGTCCCTGAGTTTGACTGAAAGTCTAACTCTGTCCTTCTTAATCCCTCCTAAAATTAGTTGCTGTTGAAGGAAAGGTGGTGAATTACACTTACTGACTGATGACAATAAGTAAGAGTTATAAACAACTGTTACTTCAGAATATGTCTATTAAGTTATATGCTCTGATTCTGTCAATGTGTCAAGTTAATAGCACTACTTTTGTAAAAGTGTCCCTGATTTTTCATGACCGGTCCCTGATTCTGCAGAAATGTGTCCCCGATTGGTGGAGAGTTCTGGTATTGTCACATGAGATGTGTGATGAGGGACTGTCCCATGCAAAGTGGGAAAGGTGTCACCCCTACAGTCTCCCGTCGTGCAATCTGAAAGGTGGTCAACGTACAGTAGGTATGAGGTAGCATGACTTGGCAGACAGCTGTGTTAACAAACTCAAGTCACTTGTCAGCATTGCAGAGTATCGGTTCCCATGTATCAGGCAGATGGGAGCAGATCGTATGAGGAACACGCATATAATATGATTACGTCACTGGACAGGCCGCCGAGTCCGTACAGTCGAATGCCTGCCGTCGCAAAATGGTTACACATACCTGATACTGTAGTCATGTAGTCCGATGTAATACGCATCACAAGGGATCGCACACACCCAGCGTGAGTGACAAATGTAAGCGGAAATGTCAGAGAGCGAGCGGCTGTAAGCGTGTTTGTCTACCAGTATGCCAGTAGTGCACTGTCAAAGAAATGTGGAGTCTAAACGTGTATAAGGTGCTGTGACCAGAGGTCAGCAGTGCTTAACACTGTGCAAACCCACACACAACAGCTCCCACCTGCTGGACTGTGCCTTACCTGGTCTGTATCCAAAGGCGTCGGCCTATCCACAAACAAAGAACCGCCCTGTACACGTGATGGTAGAAGTACCCTGTGCACATAGCTCATGTGAATTAACAATAGACCATGGCATATGTACAGACAATAGAGCACACACACACCATACAGCGCAGACATCCAACAGTATAGCAATGTACTGGCAGATATGTCCGGACCACTGGTGTATGCATGCCTGGCCGTCCTGTGTTTCAGTGTGTGAGCATGCCCAGTATGACTGTTACTCATGTTGTCGACCGACAATACCGTCATACCATCATGTGTGTGAGCATGCAAAGTATGGTCAACTGTATTGCATGTGTCACATGTCCAGATAGTTAGTACTGTGTTGCTGACCCCTCCGTTCTACACAGACAGGTGTCATGCTGTGTCTGCAGGGTAGCTAATGGTCATGTGGCATTGACAGTTGCTACATGTCTGCATAGTGTGGGGGGACATGCAACCACAACCACAGTCCTACACAGCACCGTGAGTGGTGCACATGCCTCTCACATGTGTAGGTGTGACGGGGGACACAGCCAACAGTGGTACACATCTGCCGCTACTGTACTGGTATGCCAGGTACTCCATGTCAGTGTGTGAACCTACCTAAATTGCTGGTTGGAGGGATACCAGGGTACGTCAATTCCCAGCTTTAATTACCAGCACAGTGGTGTTGGATGTCCTAGCTTACATAGCCTACATAAAACTGCCTGGCCTGCTGTCAATTGTGTGTGTCTTAGGGGGTTGCAGTCATTCATTGGGCATATCCATAGGCCATTGTATATCATTCGTCTGTATTGGTCCACATCTGTCCAGCTGCATGGAACGTGTATGGGCTGTACGGACACACATGATGGTCGGCCCATAATCTGCAGTGGGTTAGGGCACCCTGTGTACCACAGGCTACCATTGCGACCCCTGTATGTGCTACAGAGGTCATGGTGCCACTATGGATGTGTACTGTCTGCTGCCCTAACATTTGGCCACCAAAGTCACTTGTATGCTCACATACATACCATAGCAATGGGTAACTACACATTCTAATACAACTGCCACTTGTTAGGTCAATAGACATACCCTAGGTGTGTTCCGGACTTGAGGACAGTGCTGGAGTGCTGCCTATGTCGGATGCAAACAGTGCACCGCCTATACATGGCCAAGCACAGGTAATGTCATGTTTGGCATCCATTGTACTGTGTGCGGGTCAGAGAGGGGAAATCCGTGGGTACCTACTGTGTCAGTGCATATGCCTTGTGTTGCCTCTTTGCCAAGGTTAGGTCATACTGTGCACAGGCTTTCACCGACTGTGCCCTACTCAGGTAGTTCCTTCACCAAGTCACCCTTTGCCTGTACAGGCCTTGGCAGTGGTGTTGGGCTGTGTGGCCCTGCCCCATGCTGTTCCTGCTGCAACTGTTACTGCAGGATAACATTGTGTAGCATAGCAAATACCATAACAACTTGTATGCTTGTAGCTTGTGAATACTGCAGAGCTCCAACGGATGTGTCCAGATACCAGAACTGTGAGCCAAACATCCCAAGCACATGCACAAGTATATGTCTTGCCTGTGCATCCGCCTCAGTATGGTGTGAGTGTTCAGGTGTGTGTGCATTGCTGATGGGTGTCATCAGCCACTACACCAGTGTTTACCCATCATCCCCCACTAGGAGACTGTAGGGGATGTCCGTATAGGCATTGGTGTGCTACAGCTGTGTCAGAAGCCATATATCGGACACATCATAGCTTCCAGGGCAGACAGCACACACATTCAATCTCATGCCCTGGCCATCGCATATGGCCTAGCTGTTGGAGGGTATGCCCCTGCAGTGAGTGTAGGCCCTATCCTGCTCTCCGGTTGGTGCTACGTGTGCAGTCTATAGCACCCAGTACCCCAGGGTAGTCATCCATGTGGTTGAACAGATGCATATTGCTGGTCCACTAATCACATGTGTTGAGGACATGTACCTGCTCACTAGCATGTGTTGACATGGCATCTGTGAACTGGTGCAATACTCTGGATACAGATGCCTGTGAGATACCCATGATATCACCAGTTGTGCTGTGTGAGGTACCTGTGGCTAGTACACCTAGGCCAACACATCCCATGTTATCCACTGTGATGCGTTTCCCTCGGCCTGTTTGATGTGTCAGGTGTGGCAGGCACAGGTCAACAAGCTGCTGTAGGAGGTCTCTGTCCACCCCAGAGTGCTCCAACATCCCCAGCCCATGTAGCCCCTGATAAGTCACTCTCGGTCTATAAAGTCTTATGTCACCCCAGTAAGGGTTGTTCGGCAGCATGCACATCCTCACTGCCCCACCCTCCTGCACATGTTGGTGTATGTTGCCTGCTGCAGCCCGTATCATTTGGTTGGACTGTGTCGTGCAATGTCCCTGCAGGTATACACCGGTAGTGTAGAGTGTGGACGAAACCTGTGTATATGCTGCTTGCTCGCATTAACTTACTGTTCATGTGCGGGCTGGCCATGTCATTTGCTGATTGTGCTGATCAACACCTGTTTGTGCAGCCTGTACACCCTGACTACCCCACCACTGCTGTCATCCCTCCCAATGTCAGCAGACAGGTATAGACACACCCCTAGCTTAGGTGTGCTAAGGCAGGAGCACTCCTGAGGCACAGTTCTGCAATGTACGTACAGTATGCCTGACCCCCCTCCCATGCTGTCAACTATATTCGAGACCTGCACCTGGCTGACTACACACATATACTCCAGGGACCAGCAGCACACCTTGGTGATAAATGTGATACACCATAGTCAACCTCATCTGCATAGTATAGTCTTCTAATGAATAGTTATATGACCCATACCGAACCTCCAAATTATTAACCACTGCTCAGTGTCGCTCAGATCCATACACAACTGGCAACAGGTGCCTTACCATCACCATATTCGATGTCCCATGGTCTTCCCAACAACAAAATAACCGGTGTCTACACGACTACAACCCGTGGCCCTGCACACTACAGACGATGTGCATTACCACCACGCCATGGCAGATATACATAGATCCCAGGTTATCACATACAGATCATCTGACACAAACATTCAATAGTGCTGATGTCCCCAGACATATGTTCACATCTATGTCCACCTCTATATATTATTTGTATACATATATACATGGACATATAGATATATATATATATATATATATATATATATATATATATATATATATATATACATATATATATATATATATATATATATATATATATATATATATATATATATATATATATATATATACATACACACATATACATGTACACATATGTAGATATGGCATTTATATCACAACAGTGGACCACATGACAGCAATGCATTAGACAGGAATGAAAAGGAAGCTACATGTGCCACCTGCATCATGTAGTGTTGTTACTATCAAGGCACGTGTGTTATGTTGCATCACATGGGTCAGACCGTATCAAGGGTAAGAGTAGGGCTGCTGACAGTTACTCACCAGACCTATTGGTGAATGTATGTGTTGACAACCCAGTGTCTTGGCAGAATATGCGGGCTGTGGACACTATATAGGTCAGCAACAAAACAAACTGAACACATCCCGCAGCTAGCCACCCACAGATACCAACACATACGGTATAACTGCCAAACACACACACCTGCCATGCCTTGGAATCGAGCACCTACCTGTCTAGTCTACTACACTACAGCATTATGCAATAAAAGAATGCGCTATCGAGATTACTGGTACACAGCACTCCCAGAGGCATACTTCTAGGTGGATGACATCATCCGCAAAGGCAAAGACGCCGATAGGGAATGTATGTGGAGTGAGCCATCTAAAAGCATTATTCTGTCCCCAGGCAGCTGGAAACACACACACACACACACACTTGGCAGGGCTGGGAGTCAAACATACACCATACTACCTTATCACATTACAGCATTACGCAGTTACAGAATGCTCTATCGAGATTACTGGAACACAGCACTCCCAGAGGCATACTTCTAGGTGGATGACATCATCCGCAAAGGCAAAGACACCACTAGGGAATGTATGTGGAGTGAGCCATATAAAAGCATTACTCTGTCCCCAGGCAGCTGGAAAGACACACACACACACACACACACAGGCACACACTTGGCAGGGCTGGGAGTCAAACATACACCGAACGACCTTATCACACTACAGCATTACGCAGTTACAGAACACGCTACCAAGATTACTGGAACACAGCACTCCCAGAGGCATACTTCTAGGTGGATGACATCATCCGCAAAGGCAAAAATGCCGATAGGGAATGTATGTGGAGTGAGCCGTCTAAAAGCATTACTCTGTCCCCAGAAAGCTGGAAACACACACACACACACAGGCACACCCTTGGCAGGGCTGGGAGTCGAACATACACCTAACTACCTTATCACACTACAGCATTACACAGTTACAGAACGCACTACCGAGATGACTGGAACACAGCACTCCCAGAGGCATACTTCTAGGTGAATGACATCATCCGCAAAGGCAAAGACGCCGATAGGGAATGTATGTGGAGTGAGCCATCTAAAAGCATTACTCTGTCCCCAGGCAGCTGGAAACAAACACACACACACACACACACACACACACACACTTGGCAGGGCTGGGAGTCGAACATACACCTAACAACCTTATCACACTATAGCATTATGCAGTTATAGAATGCGCTACCGAGATTACTGGAACACAGCACTCCCAGAGGCATACTTCTAGGTGGATGACATCATCCGCAAAGGCAAAGAAGCCGATAGGGAATGTATAGAGAGTGAGCAGTCTAAAAGCATATTACTGTCCCAAGTTAGACATAGACAAACACACGGCAGTGGTGTGAGTGGGACAACTGCCCATCTACGGAGCACTATTACAACACTACATAGATACGAGACACACCACAGACAGTACACCCTTCAAGACAGTCAACCAGTGTGTTCAATGTAGGCATCCATCCTGATGTGGAAAATGGACATCTGTTGCCTGGATGACCACCATCACTATACAGGATGTCAATGGCCATGCCCATACACAGAGGCACATCACCGACACAAGGTGTCACTGGGCATGCTCACACACTTAGTATCACACGTCCATTTGGAATGTACTGTGTGTCCATCTACACAACGGCGTACTGGGCATGCTCACACACTTAGCAGTTGCAAAGGGCCGTCTTGCATGCACATGGACTCTAAACACGGAAGGGCACAGTTTGTTATGTATTGTGTGTCCATCTACACAACAGCGTACTGGGCATGCTCACACACTTAGCAGTTGCAAAGGGCCATCTTGCATGCACACAGATTCTAAACACGGAAGGGCACAGTTTGGAATGTACCATGTGTCCATCTACACAATAGCGTACTGGGCATGCTCACACACTTAGCAGTAGCAAAGGGCTGTCTTGAATGCATACAGATTCCAAACACGGAAGGGCACAGTATGATATTACTGTCCCCACGTACATGAAGACCACTCACATGTACTGACCAGTACACACTCAAGAACCATCACAGATGTCTCAGGTGCAGATCACAGAGGTAACCGCCACAGCCTACTATGTAGCCCTCAGACATCACCATGTCGTTGGACCAGTAACACACAGCCATACATTACCACAGCACCGTGTGACTCATGACCAGTGGACTGTACATAAGTCTACAGCAACTGTGCAGACTACACATGTACTGACAGGGTTCTATCATGTGTTATGCAATGCAATGATACCACTGTACATAACCAGGTCGGCTCTACACATAACAGGGGCCCTGGGTCTTACACAGCTGTGACAGATGACTGTCGCTGTACACCAAAGAACATACATATTTGGATATGACATACATGTAATTGCAGTGGATATGTGCATGGATCACACACACACACACACACACACACACACACACACAACACATATGTACATAGCATAGCTTTTGCTGTCCTCCGTGTAGACAAGTGGCTACAGCAATCACACGTATGCAAATGGAAGGTAGGTCCATGGCTGTTGAATGCTAAGAGTACATGAGGTAGCAATGTTGACCGAGGACACATTTCCTCTGTACTAGTTACCCATGACACTCATCATATCATACAACAGTCCATGTGTTATGTATGTCATCACACATGTCCACCAATTGCAATGCATACAAACATGGCTACATGACAGGCATGTAGGACCAACACACATGTACATGTAGTGCTGTGCATGCAGCTACCATGCATGTGCAGTAGCTGATGTATGTAATTCATCTGTGCCTAACTACAACATGCAGTTGCACTGCAGCCCCATCATTGACACCTGTATATGGTGAAATACTGACACTACGGTAGGATGTACATCAGGTATGGATGGATGTGTGTACATAAAGTGGTGATCAACCTTTGCAGATGGATGTTTGCCAGGGATGGCTCACAGGTGTGTCACACGCCATCCTACCATTACATATGCAAACAGTATGCTATGTTACTGTTACGTGACGGTGAAGACATAAAACCTACACAGCAGTCAGGTGTTACTGACTGTAAGCCAATTGACACCTGTAACACTTACATCCTCCCATGTGCATATAGCAGCACAATTGCCGGAGGTAGCGTTGGTACACATAATGCGGCCAATACTGCTGCATGTCTGTCAGACGTATCATCATATAGCAGGTGTATCATTCACAGTACTGCCATGTGTGTTTGCTTGTGTGACCATATATTCCACATATGGTGGGGAATACATCCCAATTGTTACACACCCCTGTACACTGTTGTAGAGATCTGTACATACTGCAGTGTGGAAAGCATGACGTAGGCAGGGTTGGTGTGTGTATCACACATGTCAGCTATCCGTATGTGAATGACATTTGTGGACTCCACAGTGTGTGTGTGTGTGTGTGTGTGTGTGTGTGTGTGTGTGTGTGTGTATGTATGTATGGCTGTCTGGTGCATGGAGTGAGGGTGTATGCTACCATACAGAACAGACAGGATCCCTAACCCCTCATGGTGATGCAGTCTACTACCCTGTTGATGCCATCGGTCTCAGCCTTACTAGCTACCTGTACATGTTCATTCTCTGTGTCACGTCGTGTGGGTGCACAGTACTGTGAGGGTGATTACCACATAGGCAGGGGTCCTCAGCTCAACACTATGGAGTGAGCGTTATAGTGTTGTTGACCCCGTGAGTGTGGGCATGTTCCTGTAATGTGACAGGGTATTACTGCTATGCAGTGAGGCCTCATGCTATCAAGTGGCCTCTAATGTTATCATCGACCGGACTGCTGTGTACACCCCCCACACCATGTCAACATACCTGTGATGTGACATGGTATGGATGTCACGTCTCTAGCCACTGTAGCCGATTAAACAGCCCACATGCTTCTGGATCAGTAGATGTGTGGACATCTGTTGTATGTTAGCCTTTCCAACAGTCAGGTTGAGGCTACGTATAGCATGCTGATATTGACATACATGTGAGTACTCCACATTTACACATGGGAAACTGCAAACACTGCTACTTGTTGGCACATGCAAGTAGACCATAAGGAGGGAACCAGGGCATCATTACCAACATGCTGTTACTGTTGTTACCAAGACACATACTGTGAACATATTACAATGCATGATAGACCTGTACTACATGGTATGTCTGGTGCATGCCAACAGTACACAACTAATGTAATATACACTTCTCTCACTATTCTGTTCACCCGGTGCATCAGACCATTTGAGCATGTCCCTGCACCAATGGTGTGGATGACAGTGATGCAGCACAGGCTTCATCATATGCACAGGGTGATAATGTTTGCCAGGGGCATAGGCTGCACTAATGGATGACATCATGTGTGTGGGTAAGGGCCGGTGATCTGATTGGACATGTGTGGTCATTATGCATGTGGGTGTTGCGGTGCCCTACAGATGTTTTTGTCATATGCGTGTATGTGTGCACACAGTTCTGACTTTTGTGAGGCCTACACAGGGTTTTTATTGACAGTTCCAGATTGTACAGACCAGGATGTACAGGTCACTGTGTCCAGCCACGGCCACATGACCTGTGCCTGCCAGGGGTTGAATGGGCACTACCAAGCGGAGGTACAGACTGGCTACTGTCCGATGACACATGTCCACTGGAACTGTGTCCTCACTGGGAACATCCAGGGCCACGTCCACATGGCCTGATGTGTCCTGGTGTGGACAGCGCAGCACCAGCTGCACTGCTACTGCTACCGGCACTATGGGAACGAGCATGTGAGGTGGCACACTCACGTTGACCTACGCTAGGTGGTGTAGCTGGCCTACGTCCATGTGGCCTACGCCTCACTCCTACCAGATGTTCCAGCACAGACAGCTCACACTCGCGGCTTGCCATGTCACGGTCAAGGATTCCGACCATGTCACCCAATCGCCTGTCCAGAACATCAGCAATCTGCTGTTGAGCATTTTCCAATGCCTGGATGTTGTCATTTAGAGTACGGATAGCAGCCCTCTGCAGCCTCTGCCCTTCTCTGTTCTGCCATTCAACACGTGCCTGTGCCGCCATTATAGTCTGGAACAATGCATCTGGTGACACCAGCTGCTGTGCTCTGTCCTGCAGGTGCATGTCTGCCAGAGGTCCTCCTACGAGCAGCACTGGCCACATGCCTGTCTGGCACATCTGCAGTCATTACACTGACACCATGGTGTGGAGACACACCTTCTGTAGCCACCACACGTTCCTGTTCCGCGCTAACAGATGCTGACTGTACTTCCTCTATGGCCACTGGTGATGCGGTATGTGTTGGCAGCAGAACTGTGTGCGGGGAAGAGGGGGCATAGCTGGGATGGCAACCATTGGAACAGATTCAGCCTCTGACAACCTTGCCTGTACCTCATGCATATGCAGATGTCACACGTTTTTCATGTCTGGGGTGCCGCTGCTAAATGGGATGTGATACAGTGTCATTAGACCTATTACTCGTATGCGCAGCCTATTATTGCTGCTACTGTGTTTGTTTCTGTGCACATTCATATTATTACTGTTGATAGGATGTGTGTTTGTGTTACTGTGACTGTACATCAACATATTGTTGTTTTCATGTAGTTGTGTCTTTCTGCTTTTCCCGGTTTGGGGTTGTCACAGCAGAACTCCATTCCGCTCATGGGTGGTGTATAGGTTTTACGTGCCTGGCTGCCAGACCTGATGCACAATGTCCGACAATGATACGCCCATTCACGCATGTCTCCACGCAAATGACACTCTATCTGGGAATCGCACCTACATACTAGCTGACCTCCACGGGCCGCTCCATTGCACCCGGCGCAACATACCCTAGCACTCCTGTGTCCATAATCGCATATCCATAGTTTCTCCTGCACACCCGTGTTGAGTTTCCACGCATAACAGCCATTATACACCTGATATCGCAGCCATGACACACCTTTACACATTGCCCTCTCATGAGCGTTGGGGCCCTACACACATTTTGTACCGCCTCGTGTATTCACAGGCTCAACATCCATTCATATTTGCACATACGTGCCTTTCCTGGTGTTATGGATTACGAACGATTTGCGAGTTACAAGTGTAGGTGGTCGCAATATGTACTATATTCCGTCTGTTTACAATGTTGACGTAGCACTTCAACGATGTTATGGCCACTGGTATAGCCCTGCCTCTGGTGTGAAGACCGGTGCCCTACTCACACTTGTGCAGCTTTATGTGACATACACTGCGAGCACTTCATAATTCCTTACTTGCTCTGGATTCCCATCACAACCCTTATGTTTGCTTTCGTCTTTTGGTGTTCCTTACATATATATATATATATATATATATATATATATATATATATATTTTTTTTTTTATATATATATATATATATATATATATATATATATATTTATATATATGTGTATATATAGATAAATATGTAGATATATAATTGCATATTTCTGTTATGTCTGTAGATATTTATCTATACACAGATCTATCTATTTATATATATAAAAGTTACAGCTGTACAAGACAACATACATTTACTATGCTAATAGCTGCGTACACCCACGCAGGCCCACTTGCATCTACTTATTCTGAGTTACATATGTTTACAGGCACTTCTTTGGGATTACATGTGCCTTATTCCTTATGACAATACCACTTTGATAGAATTCGGTTAATGGACCCATGCGAACGCGGTCACCTTTACATGTATAAATGTTGGCTTTACAGCACAGAGGCATTCATTACACAATTAATATGTGCTAAAGTCATACTTGAACCAGAAATGCCTTTACGTTGGGGGGATGCTGTAACCACTACACTATTGGTGTTCTGGCTCATTTATATGTATACCCATGGTTCACAGCTACTCTGACATACGCCTCACCACTTCCCTTACACAGCAGGCATCCATTCTCCTGCTGGGAAAACCACAGTACTACAATTAGGACATTCCCTGTTTCCTACTGCTCTGGACCTGTGCTGCAAGTCTACTCGCTCCATGGGTATTCATAACTCCTACACTTATAGTCCTCGCACATACGCATGTTTGATTGTCAGGGTGTTCATGTGCTGTTCTGGGTTTAAGCTCGGATGACTGGTGACTAGACCTGCCCTGGTGCTCTTCAAAGATCAGACGTAGCACATGGACAGAGTTAGTCAAGAGTTTAACATTCTACCTGTGTTTACAGACGCAGGTGTTTGGGCACCTCTGACTACATTATTGGGTCGGCGCTACATAATTTAGGGTGGGGAGTGGTTCCACTACATAATGCAGGTTGGGGGGTGGTTTCCACATGTTTCCCTTCCCATCTGACTATTTCATTCATTTATAGATACAATGAATATTATTCTGGACATCTGTTATAAATTCACTACAGGTATGCAATAGTCCTGTCAACAGATGTGACAGTTGGTTGGTGTACTTCTGTGTACGGACCTCTCTGATACTCGGGGACTCTTTTCTACAGTGACAGGGACAAGGCTATGACAACTCAGGGACAATCACGGACACTTCTACCATATTAGTACTCTTAACTTGGAACGTGTTGACAGATTCGTAATACTACTAATTTTCTGCAGTTAAATGCATCTATTACTCTTCATTGTTGTAAGTAGTCATTCTCATTCAACACCTTTGCCCCAAAGGTCACTGGCTTTGTGAGTTTTTAAGGGTCTGGCCAGTTATTCTGTGAATGCTCTGACCATTGGTATCATTGACATTGTCATATGTACAGGTTGGGATGTATTCTGGGGACTAGGGTTGCCACCTTTTCAAATGGCCAAGATGGGACATTTTCGGAACACACATCAGATTTTACAAGCCGGCACATACCCACGGTCAGTACAACGGATAGAACTTTACTTATTTGCCTACATAAAAGCCTATTGTTGTAGCGGTTTAGTTGCTTATTCTGTTTCTTGTAACATTTAGGTATTGTAGATACTGCAATAATTATTTTCTGCAACTATTACATAACATATGGGACATAATTATGTCCTACAATCCCAGGACATTTGCCATTTGTAATGTATTTTGTCCGGACACAACTGTCCAAAGAGGGACTGTCCCTCGCAAAGCGGGACAGATGGTAACCCTACTGCAGACACCAGATTGTTTGGGCCAACACATAGCCATGGTCAGTGCAGGTTTAGATCATTCATTTGTTTCCTAGCTATGAGCCTTATCCCTTTGGCACTATTGTTGTTTGCCTGTTTCTTGTACGAATTATGTTTATTCTATCCTGACGTGACCGCTTTAGGCAACTGTTACATGCAGTATGGTACATAGTTATTTCCTACAATCACAGGACATTTGGCATTGTATCATTGTTGGTCAGGTCACACCTACACACACATTAATTGTCCCTCACACAGTGCATCAGGGGGTATCCTGTTTACGTCAGTGCCTTCATCACCCTTATACCATGTGCCACTATGCGAATGTGAGCAATATATTCTCTCGCTAATTTGTGTCGGGACACGTGCATCACGGGCAGCTGTTTGATCCTGGGTAGTAGGTTATGCATGACCATCTAGGGCTGGACAGTCTCGTGCACCACTACTGCACATTCAAACTTGTGTCCAGATATCTACAGGACTGGACTTTGTGTCTTCCATTCTAATGTTTACACAGGTTACTTATCCCATGAGGGATATCCCAAAAATTGAACAAGACCGAAACAAGACAAATACCGAACATTCTTCTGGCGTTATGAAAATGTGCTGGCAGTTTTACATGCAAGGGACACATAGTTTGCAATCCTGAAACTGCCTGGGGTGACACTACCTACTACATATGCGTAGTGGTCACTATGTGTAGATATGGCTGCACCAAGCCAGTAGGCCAAGTATGGCTGGATTTGGTGGATGTTCAGGTATGGGAGCGGGTTGTGTGCTGTGGATGGGATGCTGGGTAGTCCATTATGCATCCAGGTGTGTTGCATTTGATATGGCCAGTTCCATCAGGACCAATCTGTGGGTATGTGCCGGTGACATGTCTATACATTTGTATTGCACATTTTAATATTCATGTTTGTGGGATTGTGTTCTACAGTATGGCCTCTCTGGTTGTATTGCAGATGTTTATACATGTTTTTGTGTTTCTTTCTGCTTCACCCGCTGCTCTTTCATACACCTCCGGTTCACCTATTCTGCATACGACACAGTATCGCCTTGGAGGATTGTACCATTACCCATCCCCCCCACACACATATTCCTGACACTCCATACATCACTGCTTTGGTTGTTGACCCATGACATGGCCAGAGTAATGCATTGCATACCCTACATATGTCAGGTACCTGTATGGTTGTGTGGACTACCTGCCATGTTTGCTTTCCACATGCTATACCTCATGCACATAGGTACACGCCCATACTTAGCTTTCATTACATGGTTGGTATACCCGGGTAATACCTGTTCAACTGTGACACATCCTGACAAGTTCGGCTTGTACCGCTGATGTGCGGATTTTGGCAGACCGTTCTAATCATTGGTAGGATGCCACCTTTTCCTATGTCCAGGATGGGATATATTCCGGACACATATCCGAATGTACTGGACAACACATACCCACAGTCAATGGTATGGATAATACTGTTCCTTTCAGCCTACATGTTGCCTTATTGTTGTAGCAGTTTATATGCTCCTTATGTTTTGTTTACATGCTTATTCTATTTCCTGTCACATTTGGTATGTGAAATATGGACATACCTTTTGTATGTGACTATTACATGCCTTGTGGGATATGATTCAGTCATACGGTCGCTAGATATGTACATTTATCGTGTATTTTGTTATGGACACATCTGCCCAGCTGTGTACCCTCCCTCACACTATGGGTCAGCTGGTGACCCTAACAATTGGGCTGGACATACCTATTGGCGGCACGCTAACATATGATGCATTTCACTTCCACTTGGTATAGCTATCTACACTGCGTTGGACTACGAGCACACGGTTTTCCATGTCATTTGTTCGCGGGATAGGTACCCATTATTCCCTACCATGCATTTGTGTTTGCTTCTTCGTTTTGTGTTCGCAGGAACTATCTTGCATGCTTTGCATACGTTTCAGTATCCACGGACACTGACAGATGTGATTACTATCTTACAAGTTGTTATATGCAAGCATTTTAGGTTGCACATCGACAGCTGGCATTTCCATGCCTCCGTGCAGCACTTCGACATGCCCTATGCACTCATGCTCCTTTCCTATGTACGTGGCTGCGGCGGCAGCATGCCTTCATTAATATGCATTTGGTACTACTGCGCCATCTTCATGCCACGCTGTTGGCGCAAGCCTACCGCCGGCCTTGCGCCGAGCTTAATGAATCCCAGGGATTGTTTTAAGTTTGGGAATCAAGTGTTTTTGCAGAAAGGAGGCACAGCTATGGGTACCTCCTATGCTCCAGCTTATGCCACCATTTTCATGGGCCATCTTGAAAATCTTTTTATTTACAACACGTCTTTTTTGCCCATAGGGTAGTTATTTATAAGCGATACATTGATGACCTGATTTTTGTTTGCACGGGTGAATTAGGAGAATTTGATAAGTTTATGGATGATTTAGAAAAAAATACTTTTAGGTTATCCTATACTTATAGGGTACACAAAAAAGTGATGCAGTTTTTTGATGTAGAATTTTTCATAAGTACTGATATGATGGTCCATCTTAGACCTTTCTTCATGGAAACTGCAGCTAATAATTTTTTATTGGCCACAAGCATGCATCCTCCACATTTGTTAGATTCCTTACCTTATGGGGAGTACAGACGTATTTTCAACAATACATACAACAAGACCACTTTGGAAAGAGAATTTTCCAAACTGAGGAGTAGGTTAAAGGTTAGACGAAACAAAAAGCATGTGTTGGACAAAGTGGAAAGGAAGGTTATTAGTTTTCATAGAACAACAGGAACCCAAAGGGGTAATGTGAGGAAAAACAACTTGGTTTTGTGTGAGGGAGATATGGGTAGAGATGAGACAAGAATATTTTTTGTCAATAGAGTTTCTCCTTTTTCAGAGGTACTGAAGGGGGTGGTAGACAGATTTTGGCCTATAATTTCGCAAGGGAAAACACTAGTGGAGTATTTCTTGAAAGGGTTGTTTTTTCTTACAGTAGGTTCCTTAATTTGAGGGAACTACTAAATAGGAAGAAGTTATCTACACATAGTGGCCCAGTAGGATTTTTTTTTGTGAAAAATGTAAGGTTTGCACCAGAATTAGGAATCTCTATGGTATGAAAATCAACAACAGGGTTTATAACACAACAAACAACTTTAATTGTTGTTCGTGTGGTGTGGTATACATCCTTGGGTGTGGGTGTATACCAACTAAATGGTATGTGGGCCAAAAAAAGAGTGGTGAAAAAAACACCATTATGGAGCACTTTGGGGGATATCAGGTATAATCGGCTGGAAAGTCCTGTGGCTTCCCATTTTCAAACCATTCATGGTGCTTCAGATATTTCTTTGTTTTCTAGTGTGTTAGCCAAACCTGCTTTTAATGTTGGGGATAATTTCCAATGTAAACTGTTGTCCATGGAAACAAAGTTTATTATAAATTTTAATATGTTGCATCCTTCAGGGTTAAATTTAGAATTAAATATCACTGTTTAGTTTTTAGGGAAACTCGGTGGGTAGTTTGCATTGTTTAATTATTGCACTGGCACTTTAAATGGTTTAATCATGTGGTGATTAACTTTTGTATAAATAAGCTGTGATTATGATGCTTAATTATCCGAAGAAGGCGTAAGCCGAGGTACAAGGAGGTAACATCAGTAAAGCTGTTGGTCACAGTCCAGCGTGGCTTCGTGTTTTATTTCATCTCCGTGAAAATAAGTCAAAAGCTTAGTGGGACCAACACGGTCAGCAATGAGGCACAGATAAAAGTCAAGTCGATCCTCACATCATAAGCCACCAGATTATAGAACATTGTCTAAGTAAATTTTAACTTGCAGTCTCCAAACCTTTGGTTAAAAGGAAAAGGAACAGAAGGATAAAGACTGAAATGACAAAGCCAAATAACAG
This sequence comes from Protopterus annectens, assembly GCF_019279795.1. NCBI lineage: Eukaryota > Metazoa > Chordata > Ceratodontiformes > Protopteridae > Protopterus > Protopterus annectens. The sequence continues at coordinate 425,316,923 of NC_056739.1, forward strand.
TTTTCATTTTTTTTTTTTTTTTTTTTTTTTAGAAATTAAGAATATGACTTGCAGCCATGATGACATTAGCTACAGCAACTGCAGTGAAAGTGAATACATTGATCATAACCTGGTTTCCCACAACAAGACAAATTTGGTTAACAACTTTGAAACAGACAGTATGAAAGGAAAATGATTCAGTCTTTTTTAAAAGGAGTGGAATCCACTTCCTGCATAGCTCACCCATTTTCAGGCAAGACCTAAGAACCATGATCAATTAAAGTGATTTTCTCAGAAAACAATCAGTGTACAATCAGCTGTGATGGTCAATTTCAAAACTATAGGCTGTAACTTACTACTTCAAACAGTATGTCATACTACCCATGACACATGGTAGACCAGCTTTATAATAAACAAGCCAGAAATAGCGTGCTAAAGTGACCAGAATAAAAGAACCTATGTCACAGGGTGGGACCTGTCATTCTCCCTGAGAAGTGTCAGGGCAATCGATTTCACAGTTCATCTCCTTGCATCTGGATAACAGGCAAGACCTGCAGCTTCAGCTTGGGAAGGAGAAGATACATATTATATTTAGAAGGGGGGCTATATTAGAGGTCCCACATGCACCCCAGACTGACATTAACTAATCTTACTACTGTAGAAGTAAAGACTAGATTTATGCATTTGGTCGAAATATAGTAAACAAAAAATAAAGAAAAAAAATCAGTGGGTGGCAAAACACTTATGACCTCATTATGCAGGGGTTATGAAGCTTGTACCCCTGCTCATTAAATATACTAAAATTTACCTTATAAATTAGGATACATGTTGGGAATTTTCCACTGGGCGGCCACAGTGGTGCAGCAGTTAGCATTGCCGCCTCACAGCAAGAGGTTCTCTGGTTTGATTCCTGGCTGGGGTGCCTTTTGTGTGGAGTCTGCATGGCCTCCCTGTGGTCACGTGGGTTTCCTCCAGGTGCTCCGGTTTCCTCCCACATCCCAAAGACATGCAGTAGGTGGATTGGACACTCTAAATTGGCCCTAGGTGTGAGTGTGTGCATGTGTGTGCCTTCTGTGGAAGGTTGGGTGCCAGGCTGGCAACTCAACACCATAAAACTCCACTGCCAATCATGAGCGGACAGATGATCCGCTGTGGCGACCCCTAACTAGGAAAAGCTGAAAGAAGAAGAAGTTGGGAATATTCCACTCCCGCTTACTAAACATGGCAATGCCTTAACATTGTATGTGATTGTTGATAAAAGTATTGCTTTTTGGGCTATTGACAGCTCTGAGGTCACTAAACCTTGGAGTAATATTTAGTTTAAAATGTAAAATCCCAGTTAGGATTTGCAAAACCCCCTACTTTCCACTTAAGAATGGTTAGGAAGTGCTCTTCAGCTGAGTATACATTTAGGCACTTTCTATATAACCGGTGGGACAGTTCAGTAAGTATTATTCATGCAGAGGGGCTGTGGAACCCAGGAGTGCATTGCTGTAAAATATTGGAATTCAATATCTGACTAATTGCACCAAACTGTTATCATTTTTGTTGAGATGACACAATTGATTTTTAACAAGCTAACCAGATACATTCTTTCTAATAGTATGTCTTTATTTTTATCTTTGGAATATTTGAGAGTTTACCTGCATGGCTTTCTTTAAGTTCCTTGCTCATAGCCAGCCTGTGGGTCAGCAGCATGGTCACTTATAAAACTAACCTCTTGTTGCTGAAATATTTTGGTGGGGAGAACATGGTGTGGTCATCAACAGCAGAACATTTCATTCAAGTCCAAAAGAAAGAGCTAGAATGAAAAAAGGACCACTAAGGACATGTAGCATAAACAGTTAAAAATAGTCTATATCACGTTGTTGAACTTTTAAATGTTCGAACGTCATATGGTCGACACCATATGATCGAACATTTAAAAGTTTGAATGTTTCAATGGAGATCTCCATACAGTGTGAAATGGGAAGATTTCACTTTTCTGCACTGTAGTGCGATCTCGGAGTTGGTATATTTAAAGAGTGGGGGTTATGGGGGGTGAGGTGCAGGTGGGCTTGCCCCCCTGCCTAAACTATTCAGGTAGGTTTTTTCTTTGGTTTATTTTTTTTTATTATTACATTTTCAAACTTCTAAAAGTTCAATCATATGGTGTCGACCATATGACGTTCGAACTTTTAAAAGTTTGATTATGTAATATAGACGTGGTAAAAATACTAGCCACTGACTTTCAGCTTGTG